>NW_005842861.1:486956-493272 GCF_000455745.1 Alligator sinensis | reverse complement strand
AGGGGGTCGGACTCGATGATCTATTGAGGTCCCTTCCGACCCTAACATCTATGAATCTGTGGATGCATGACAAGGTGAGGTTGGCCCTACTGACCACGTCCTCATGTTGGCAGCCCATGTTCATCTTGGAATCAGTAATGACTCTAAGGTCCTTTTCTGCCTCTGTGCTGTCAACAACAAATGACAGTTTTTATATTCCCCCAGTTTCTAATCATTTTAATAGCTCATCCCATGATCTGTTTCTGTTTCCGTTCTTCTACCTCCTTCTGTTGTGTTTGTTTGCTGACTGTTAGCTTCTCTCACACATTCTGTGCTATGAAGTTCTTGGTCTCGTATTATACACTGGCCCCAGTGGCTTTGCATTTCCCTCACTACAGTGACCAGATGCATGAATATTGTAAAAGGCCTTGCATAATGTAGTAGACTGCGAATCTCCCTGGGTGCCTATACACATGCTCCTATGCATTCTAACTAAAACATGTGAGTGGACTTGATGAACTGTGCCTGCTCCACATTCTAATTAAAACACTCTCGAATCCCTGCAGTGTCATGTGTATAAGCCCCCCTGGGTTTAAAAATGGCTGCTGGGGTGCTTTAACTAAAGGTCATTGAATGAGTTTTTGTTAGTGTTCCATGCCATTTTTAAATGCATGGGGGCTTATACATGTGATGATACAGCATTTTAAGTAGAGTGGCTCTCTGGGAACTGTTCTAATTAAAATGCTCCCCCACCTCTGCCCCCGAGCATGTGTATAGGCAGCCCCTGAGCTGTAGAGAAAAATGAGAGAATGGAACATGTGCTTATGAGGTATAGCTGATCTTTCTTTATTCCAGTTTTGCGGCGCTCTCACTTGGGGCTCTATCCCGCACGCATAGGGTGGAATGCTTAGCTGTTTGCAGAATCTGATATTTGCTTTTCAGTTGTTTCCTGGTGCTCCTGATATGAGAAATCAGCTGAGAATGGTGTCTGTGGGACTGTAGTTCTTTGAAAAGAGATTTG
The DNA here is from genome assembly GCF_000455745.1 of Alligator sinensis. NCBI lineage: Eukaryota > Metazoa > Chordata > Crocodylia > Alligatoridae > Alligator > Alligator sinensis. Next base: position 492,272 of record NW_005842861.1, on the reverse strand, counting down.
TTTTGGAAGCTTCTCTACATTTTACCTTAATGTCAAAGGGTTCATTCTTATCTCTGCCTACTCACTTCTGCTGCCAGTGTGAGCTAGTTAACTCCAGTGGCTAAACTTGCAGCATGACTCCTGTTGTCATGGTCTCAGAGTGAACTGGGAATGGTAGACAAGGATCCTCATCTTTTAAGAGGATGTGTGATACTGATGCTTTTTCTTACCTGAACAATGTCTTTTTCCTCCTCTTTTGATTAAAGAAGGGTTCCTCTTGCCGGGAAAACTTTCAAATATATCCTTTTTTGTTTTTTGTTTTTTACAAATCCTCTTACATTTAGTTTGTTCTCAATCTTCTAGCCCTGCTAACTATTAGCATAAATTAGTTGCCTTTGAAACAAAAGTTCCTTCCTTCATAGCTATATCTCCTGTGTAGGGTTGCCATGATATCAGAACATGACAGTTTCCATGAAGACCTTGCTAAGATGCAGTGCTGGGGAGCAAGTTCCAAAGTTTAGGTGAGCAGTTTAGGTCATGTACTATATTTAAAGGCCATCAGTAATCTTTATGTCAATCGGGGGTGATGCTGAAGACTTAAGTTAAAAACAGCTGAGCTGGTGTAAACACCTGAATTCTAGGACCATGCTGGATACATTCTCTTCATTTCTGGGTGAAATCTTACCCCTCTAAAAGGAAATGGAGATGTTGATTTATGGATAGGAACCAAGGTAATTTCTATCTTGAGTCAGTATTTTATATGTAATATTTTGAGTAGTGTTGACATACGGAATGTATGTACAAAAATATATATCTAGCGTGTGTCCATAAATATGTAGTATTAGTTGTGCCAAAGACCTCTTTAAACCATCCTTAGCACAAATGTCTAGCCAGAAGCTGCAAAATTGGGATCAGCATACAGAGTAGTTCATATGGGATAGTGACAGTGCTTCAAGGAAGCAGGTGAATAAATTGGTTTGTACTGGATGTCATGCTGATTGGTCCTGCTCTGGTTTTGCCCACTGTTATTAGATCTCAGGGAAGTTTTTTGAAGTCCCATTCCAGGTCCTTGCAAAGAATGGATTCTGTGAATTATGGGGTTTGGTGGGGGGGGGAGTTGTTTTTTTTTTTTAACTAGGGCACTCAAAGATCTTTTGCTGTTAATCTTCATGTGCCACTGACCAAGTTGTTGATGTAGAGAATGCCTGCTGGGTGGCTGTATGGATTTCATATTGGGTTTTGGGTAGGACGCAAGCTCTGCTTTGTTCTACGCTCTTTAAACTTTACCATCAATAAGGTAGGCAGGTGGTAAAAACGTTTTAGTGGTGAGATTTCAATGTGATTATGAGAATCTAAGGTAGAGCTTTCTTTTATTAAATCTGTTTTTAGTAACTGATTTACAGTTTTACTTTATTTCCACAATATATTTTGTACCAGCAGGTATGGCAGCCCTCTCATTCAACCATTTTTTCCCTTGCTGGAGGAGAACACAACATCAATAACCAAAAGCAATATGCTCATTGAGAGGGATGAGGTTACAGAACTGATGTTCTGAAAGAAATGAGAGCTTGCCAAAGGAAAGTAGTTATGTCTCTTCAGAAGTGCCAGAGGCATGGAAATAAAATTATTTAACATTATTTTGAGAGCATGAGCAACAGAGTGGAGCACTGTCCATAAGGCATGGATTTGTTTGATTAGAATGGAAAATGCCACCACACTAACACATCCTCTTTGGGTGGGGTGGCAGGGTGTGAATTTTATCCTCCCGAATATACAAACCCTTTGCAGATTGTTCTTGTGATAATATGCTATGATGAGACTGAGCTGTATACTTGAACAGGAAGAGCAGAGAACAAAGGCCACTGAAATAAGCAAACTAAACAAATGTCACCTGTGCTGTTGTCCAGCAGAAACTGGCTATTTGAAGCATATGAAAGATTTAGTACATACAGTACGTTGTGACCTTGCATGTGTGCTTTATGTGAATGTCTCAAATTCAATCAGCATTTTCTACTCAAAGTAGGACAGAAGCTAAGGCGGCTCGCTGTGCTTAAAACAGCCATGTTTGATAAAGTGTTCAGTGCCCTGTGAACGTAGCGCTTTTGTAATGTGATTCTGTGTTATGTATTCTTTGAATGAATTAGTCCAAATGAGCCTTCAACAAGTGATACATTAAACATGAAAAGTCAGTTTTAGGGTAGTAGGTCTGTGTAGATGGAAAAAGTCACAAATTGTACTCTTAGTGCCTTGTTATATAGCAATTTTGGGCAGCTCCTGGAGCTCTTAACCCCTGGATATTCTGCACATGAACACCTGAAACTAGTCTTAAGCAGTCCTTTAAGCAATTTTTGATCTGTGTTACCCAGGTTGTGTTACTCTAATAGGCTACACCTTAGTGCAAACACCCCAGCTGCACCACCCCTCCACTGGCCCAGATTAGGTCTACTGTCTCTTTATTTGTACACCTGAAAAAGGGTAGATGGGTGTGTATGTGTGAGATTTAGGCAGTGATGCCCAACTTTTTGCCACTGAAAGCTAGATGAGGAGTGCTGGGTCAGTCTGCAGGCTGGATCTGGTTTATGGGCCTGATCCCTCTGCGTGGGGCTGGCATGTCTGGGGCTCATCCTTTGGGAATGGATGTTTGAATTGGAATCGGCTCCTTTGATGTTTGCTACAGGTCCGTTATTTCCAATAACAAAGCTAACAGCACTGCAACACTTTTTACTTATATGTTAGGACAAAATAACTTGTAAGGTTTTATGTAGCATTGCCATAATCCCTACCATGACATCATTACCTATCTAAACTACGAGATGGGGTAATCTTGCCTAATGCATTGGAGATTAAAGCCATTGGTGGCTAAATCAGAGATACCATTGCCCCCATGACCCTGCAAAGCTACAGTTTCCTTGAAACTGGGGTAATCTGTTCTGATACAAATCACAGCTTTTATACCAGCTTTGTTTCTCTGAGCAGAGTAGGCAGTCAGACATCAGTGGTTGAAACCAGGGCAGATCTTCATTGTCAGCAAGGCATCGATCGGTGACTTTCTCATTTCTATAATATGCTTTTTTCCCACTTTTTCTCTCTCCTGGGCTTTCAACTAATACTGAAAGGTGAATGCAAAGAGAAAAATAGATGCTTTTTTTGTTTTCTCCCAATCTGATGTTGCACCATGTATGTGGTGGATTTTTATTTGTTTGGGTTGGGGGGGGTTAAGTGGGGTCATGGTAGCATGATTGTTTCAACCCCTCCATTGTGTGTGCTGTTCTGTATAGAACTTCATGCTGTACTGCAGTAATTTACTCTGCAGCAGAACATGTTTGCAAGCCTTGTTTGGGGTAAATGTTTAACTTTTTAATAAGAATGGTATTGTTCTAGTCTGGATGCAGTACAAACATATCACAGTTTGGAAGCTCTTCATCCTGCACACCTTGTTCCTCCCCAGTGCTTCTGTTAGATTTGAATGAATTTGAGGTACATTGGGTACTCTTTTGAAAGGAACGCTAGAAAAAGAATTCATTTTTAACTAGCCAAATTAATCTCTGATGCAAATCAATCCTTTTGTTGTCAAACCAGGAATTAATTCCTTTCTTATCAGTGGATCTAGCCTATTTTTCTGGGCATTTTTAGACCAGAACAGATCCTATTATCCATCATTCTTTGACAATTAAATTAGTCACAAATTTTGAAGGGCAACAAGGAGACAGGGGTAGGCTGGGTGACCCTGGGCACAGAGGAGAGAGTTTCCAGAGGGGTGGCATGGAGTTTGTGTGAAGAGAACTGAGCTGCCTCAGAAACAGGTGCTGGTGATCAAAATTGAGTTACCAGTTGGTGGGAAGGGGTGGAATGAAGATGGTTTCAGGAGAGCCATAGGGCTGAGCTGCTAGGTAGGAGAGTAAGTGGGTGGGTCTATCTAGCCAAACATATAAAACTGGATTGAAATACTATCCCAGTTGTATCAACTGACAGGGCACCTACCTGTATCAAAGATTCCACAACTCCGTGTCATGTCTTGCAGGATATTTTGTTACAGGTGCAAAAACTGGAGTTATCCCCTCAATGTCAGAATGTGGATTTTCCCCCAATGTACTGAATCAAAGCTAATCTGTGAGCATAAACACCAGAGTGTGCTCTACTGTGGGATGCATATATGCATGAATAGCCCAGACATACCTACTTTTGCCTTTTTGCCTGCTAAAAGGGCAAATTGGGAGCAAAACATATTTATGGGCAGAGTCACAGTGAGCTATTAACAAGAGGTAGTCATAGAAAGGCTAGATCTGTGCAGTTTTATAGATTTAGTCCTAGAATGTGTCTCTAGTGGGTTATGGAATAGAGAAAATCCCACACAATTTACTGATTCGTTTTGATGCACTGGCTGGGGGAGTTGTTAGCTGATCGCACGATTTCACAATGATTACACACTTAATTCATACAACACAATTTTATTTTAAAACTCTTTGCTACGTATATAACACTGCTTAGCTTTAAGAAACACCACAAACATTAAGAACACAATAATTACATATATCAGAAACAATGCTCCGAATGCACTTCCTTCCCAAACAATGCTATAAGAATTAATGTTACAAAAACAACTACAATTACAACTAAAAGTTAAATTTGAATCAATACTGTTATTTTTCATATTACACTTACAATCCTAGAATTCATAGATTTCATAGACATCAGGGCTGGAAGGGACCTCGGAAGATCATCGAGTCCACCCCCCCGCCCAAAGGGCAGGAAGTCAGCTGGGGTCATAGGATCCCAGCAAGATAAGCATCCAGTTTCATCTTGAAGGTGTTCAATGAAGGCGCTTGAACCACCTCCGGTGGCAGGCTGTTCGGACAGTAAAGAAATTCTTCCTTATGTCCAGCCTGAAACGATCTTGAAGTAGTTTGTGACCATTCAACCTCGTCATCCCTTGGGGCGCTCTGGTGAACAAACGTTCCCCCAGATGCTGGTGGTCACCCCTGATAAACTTGTAGGTGGCCATCAGATCACCCCTGAGCCTGCACTTTTTCAGGCTAAAGAGCCCCAGGGCTCTCAGCCTGTCATCGTAGGGTCTGCTTCCCTGACCTCTGATCATGCGCGTGGCTCTTCTCTGGACTCTCTCAAGCTTCTCCACATCCTTTTTGAATTGTGGAGCCCAAAACTGGACACAGTACTCCAGCTCCGGCCTCACTAAGGCCGAGTACAGGGGGAGAATGACGTCCCGGGATTTGCTTGAGAACCATCTATGGATGCAAGCCAGCGTTTTGGTCACTTTACTAGCCGCCGCATTGCATTGCAGGCTCATGTTCATCTTGTGGTCAACGATGACCCCCAAGT
>NW_005842861.1:455690-485335 GCF_000455745.1 Alligator sinensis | reverse complement strand
GATTCAATGAGCTGGGCTCAGCAGTGATAGGACTAAGTCCCCTTCCTTCAGTCCCTTTCTGGCGCTCTGCAGCTTCAGCGTGAACTAAGAGATTCGTGTTCACGGAGAGGTTGGTTCAGGTGATCAGTCTGATCCGACCTACACTTGCGATTCTTCCTTCGTTGTTCTGCAAGTGAAGTCACCTCCAAATTGGGACAGTAAGTTACAGTTTTTATTGAGCGAGCTGCCGTCAATAAGCTCCTCCTACTCAACCTGTCACTACTCCCAAATTTGGGCTCGGATCTTACTCAACAGATTCTTTTGAAATTACCTTTGAGAAACTTCCATATCACTGCAAATGCCCTTTTCTTACCAATCTTGTTAAAAGGCCTTAGGGTTTGATCTCTCGGAACTCAGGATATTTGCTCTCTTTGTAAAAGACTTCTAAAGATAAAATTTAAATTAAGACTTTAAGCGAAGTCAGGACCTTTTGCACGTAGTCCCAAAAATAATGAGCTAGATAAGGAGATAAATCTTATCTTCTTCCTGAAACTGGCTAATGGGCAACCTTTACAAACATTCAAATTATTTCATTAAATATGACAGAATGCAAGCCAGATAGATGTTGTTCATACTATTTAGGATGAATATCTAATGAACTTTGAATATGGAACAAATTATTATGCAGTTTTTATTCTGATTGATAGTGTCAGGTTGGTGGTAAAAATTTCAGTTCATATTAAAGCTAAGACCATATTTAAACATAAGGCTAGATAGGAGTTGGATTTGCTGAAAATGAAAATGAGAACTTATAGCCCTATCACCTACAGCAGAACATAAAATGAAATGCGTCTCATTTCTAATTTAGACAATTTTTGTGTTTATGTTAAACCTCTAAATTCAACCCTGACATAAAGGAGCATTACTTTGTTTAAAGCTAATAAAGTACCATTGGCCTTCACACGGATAGAATTTGGTCCCCGTTTATCACAGTTGTAGAATTTCATACGATTCGGTTAGGACACCTTATGGACAATAGTCATAAGTACCTTGCCTTGGAAATCTAATTTTTGAAGTTTTGCCTTGAATTTGTCCCCTTCCCATTGCACAGCAGGGAAAATTAAATGGGGGGCGGGGGGAAGAGAGAGAGAGAGAGTCAGGTAGCCCCCTTGCATTCCTCCCCCCAGCTTCTTCCTCTGTAACCCCTTTCTTCCTCCTTCCCCCCTGCCCTGTCCCCCTTTTTGTCAGACCCTGCTCTCCCTCAGCATGTGGAAGTGAGGGGCAAATTTGAAAACATGTCGATAATAACTTACATATAGGCATATTACCATTGGTACCCATAGGCTAGGTTTAACCAAAATTGATAAATTTTACCTTTTTTTTTTTAAACTGCTGCAAGTTTTAGCACAGGTACTCTATAAATACTCTTTTAAACAGCATTTTTGTACCTACTTATATATAGTACAAACTATGCATGATATTGGTACAAAGCCAAAGGGCTCATGCTTTACCATATAATTAATTGGGCTGGGCCAAAGCAGAGTCACCAGCATTTCAAGCTATGGTGACCCCATAGCTCAGCACTGCTCAGTATGTGTGTGTTCTCCAGATCCCCCTGGCCCTCTCCACCAAACAAAGGATTGATGTACTAATTAGCCTCCAGTCATGACTGGAACTGAGTGTTCTTATCACCAGATCCTCCAAACTTTATATGCAGATGCCGTGCAGGGTAACCTGATTTGGCTCTACCTCATGGAGGGCAGGGTCAGAGTAATTAGATTTAACAGGCTGAGATGGGGCAACGGAGGGATTCTGTGTGCACTATTTGGGGCCCTGTTTGGTGATGTTGCCATACATTTAAGGCTCGTAAAGAAACAGGAATCATTGAAATGGGAACGGAAGGCACAGCTCAGATGTGGGGGTGAAGAGCAAATTGAAATGTAGTCACTGTTGTAGCTCACCCTCACTTGAAAAGGAGTTGGCATTGAGGGGGACTGAGTGCAATGGGCAATCAGTCCCCCATGCAACCCATTTTATTCAGATGGGTTGCATTTACCTAACCTTGTTGTAGGTTCCCATTTATATATGTGTATGTAAATAAATGGGGGGTGTGTGTGTGTGAGGGCAGCAGGGGATAGGAGATGCTCTATTTACTAGGGCACCCCCTGGAGTAACTAGGAACAATGGCCACAAATTGATGGAGAGTGGATTTAGGTTGGACATTAGAAAGAACTTCTTCACAGTAAGGGTTTCCAGAATCCTGGAATGGGCTTCCAAGGGAGGTGGTGCTCTCTCCTACCCTGGGAGTCTTCAAGAGGAGACTGGACAAGCACCTAGCTGGGGTCATATGACCCCAGTGCTCTTTCCTGCCCAGGGCAGGTTGTCAGACTCAATGATCTGTTGAGGTCCCTTCCAACCCTAACATCTACGAATCTATAGATAGATGGATAGATTGATATATCTATATCTAAATAAATATTTTTGCAAAAAAAAAAAAAGAAGAAGGTATGTTTGCCCCATATGGACCATGTGTTGTTTTTTTTTTTTTTTTTTTTTTATAATCATGCTCAGTGTCATCTGTATAATCAGGTTCCTAGTTGGTTTCCATTACTGAGCATGTGCTGCGTTTGCCAGGAGTTTAATGATAATGTATTTAATGAGACTTCCTTGTATGTGAAAGCAAGATGAGCCTTGTCTTATATTTGAGTAAAATATGGTAATTGGAGAGGTAAGGGTATTTTGTGATGTCTTTTATTGGGCTAATTGTGTAAATTGGGAGTATTATTGGACAAGCCTTTTGGCACAGAATGCCTGTCCTCATATCTCTTGGATCCAAGAGATTAACAGAGGGTGAAGCAGAAGATCTTTTTTTATATCCATGTAAATTCAAGCTTGCCCAACACCTCTCACAACTATACAGTTGGTCTAATAAAAGATGTCAAGCCCCCCCCTCCCTCCCCCTTGCCTTCATACATTTCCTGGGCCATCATGGCTACAGCAGCCCAACCTTACTATATACTTAGCTAACTTGTAATCCCTTCCTCCTTTCAGAGAAAATTTGTGCATGTACACTTTTGGGTATATGCCTTTTTTGTGAATAAATGTTTTTTTTCTGGAGATGGCAGGGACTTAATGTAGTTACTTTATCTCTCTGTTCTGTAATCTAGTTTCCTAGAAAGAACATCAGAACTAGATCTTATAAGAAAATTACAGATTGCCCTTTTCAAGCAACTAGAATCCTGATGTGGTGCCTAAAGCTAAACTAATGAAGTTGACACAATACATTATTCATATTGTTTATATTTTAAACCTGAAACACATTTCACCTCTGACTCCAGAAAGGCTTCAAACGGAGCTTTAGTAAAATGCAAAGCTCAGCTGCATCGGAACAGGTTGTGCAGGCCGACTCCCGATCCCATCCTCGCCATGTGCGAGCCAGGCCCGTCTTCGCGCACGCAGACTGTGGCCAGCAGCCCGGGCACGCGGGGCCGAAGAAAACCGCGGGGCGGTAAGGTACGCGCGAGCTAGAATCAGTTACGGAGGCGTAATGGTTGATTGAAAAGATTATTTACTTAAACCCAAGGTGGTCGCGGTGTAGGCTGGACAGCTTTCCAGGCGCAGCTCCGCTTGAATCCTCGTTGGAGGACTCTGACAAACTCGGTTCTTTGACACTGGAGTGGTTTAGGCTCCGCGGGTTCGGTAATTCTTTCCTCACGGAGTGGCTGAATCTCCGTGGGTTCTGTTTGGTTCCCAGGTCCCCCGGAGCTGTTAAGACTCCGTGGGTTCGAAAATTGGGTATATAGGATAGGGATACGTCTAGGATTGCGCTCGGTGACGGGGAGAGGCTAGAAGCTAAACGGACCTCCGTTGCCTGCTTAAGAAATGTGTGTTGGGTCCGCAAGGGTCCACATCGCTTGGAGATCTTCACACAGCACGAAGTCTCCTTCTCCTGGCGAGTTCTATATCTCTCCAGGTTTCCTCTCTCTCCGACTTGGGCGGAAACTACCCAAGCCTTTTGTACAGCTAGCAAGCCAATAGCTAGCTGCCACGTATGCCTACATTTAGAACCGGCCAATAATGTGGCACGAATCTAAATACAAATGGCGGGAACTCCTTTGCACCGTGCATCACCATGATGCAAAAGAAATGCACCATGCAAAGAAGGCTACAAACGGCGGGAAATACTCTTTTGCACGCGGGTTCTCCTATTGCAGCAGAAAACTCTACCGTGCAAAAAATCTGCAATTTGGCGGGAACATAATTTAGCGGTGCTGAAGCACACAAAAACCAAAAACCACAACTTTGGGTTGTGACACAGGTTAAAACAAGATTGCAAAATTTACTAGAAGAGAGTTGCCTACTATTGAATGTGTTAAAGGTGGGCAAAGCAGTTTCTTACGTTTTCACTGTGGACCTTGTGATCCTTTGGGGCATCAGGTTAATAATCTAATGCTGTTCCAAACACATCACTTGCAGACCACTGCAGATACAATTTGGAAAAGGAATTCCTTTTTAAAATGAAAGGGGGATATACTTCTTGTCTTTTGAGAGATCAAGAAAACAAAGCTACAGTTTGCTATTTTCATTTTAACCAGCAGTAATAAATGTTGAATAAGTGGCTAAGATTAATTGATAGTGCAGTGAAAAATGAAATAAGTATTTCAAAGTTTAAGTGTGTGCCAGGTTCTTAGATCATTTATGATCTAAATATTGGATGCTGGTCTGGTAAAGGGTTCATTTAACTTTTGCACTATGGCTTTTTCACCAAAAACATGACTTACCTGTGATGTGGGCTTTACTTCAGTGCAATGATTCTCAACCATGGTGCCACAAGACCCTTTAAGGAGCAGACATTCAAAAAGCCTGAGCCTGAATTGATTCAATCCTCAATCTAACCTGGCTAGGCTAAACTGGTTTGTAACCACATAGACATTCCCTCTGGACTGAAAAAATTCAGGCACGTGCCTGCAGTGTCTCAGGCTAGAAGCTAGGGGAGTGATAGAGGAGCTCTCCCTTCCCTTGGATGGTGCTGAGCTGAGGGGGGCATGGCCAGGCACTGGCAGGATGCTCTTATCCCCCACCCCTAAACAGCTCAACAGGGAATGTTTATCACCCCTAACTCAGTGTTTATCAGCCCTTTAAGAAAACAAAGCCTCTCTCCGTTAACTAATGGAGCTCTTAAACAGTTCTTCCTAAACAGCTTTTCCAAGGAAGGACATTAAGCTATCTGTTGATAGCCAGAGTTGCAGCCAGGGCCAGCCCTGCTGTGGAGCAGAGGGCCCCATCCAGCCTAGAGAGCATGCTGGGATGCTGGGGGAGTCTGGTTTATCTTAAATCAGTAAGGGGTATGGGACAAACATTGCATAACTGGTGTGATCCAAATCAGTTAAGTTTGATATTACATTCAACCAGGTTTATCTCAAACCAGTTTCAGCCATTTTCAGACTTTTTATTGTGCACTGAACATCTGTTCTGTTACAGGTTTAAACCAGTTTCTAATCACTTAACCCAGTTTATGTGTAATGTATCTCTAGTCTTTAAGTGTATCAGTCAATATTTGGGGGTGTTGGTTATAGTTTTGTTGGTCTAAGGACATGGACAGACTAGGTTTTTCAGGTAAATGTGATAGCTTTTATTAGACCAACTAAATAATTGGAAAAATCATTCTTTACAAGCTTTTGGGCACAAACACCCGTCTAGGTTTAATCACATAGCTATGATTCACAAGAGAAACCCAGAGAGATTTGAAATAGGAATTCATACTGTCAAAAACATTCTGAGGTCTTTCTGAGTCCTTTTTTCTGTACAAAGCAAATACAAGCTAGGATCTGGCATTTTCTGAGAGGTGGCTTGACTCCTACTGACTTCAGAAAGGTTTTACTACTGTTGTAGAGTCTCATGTCCAGTCTGAATCCACATTGTCACTGTATACATCCAGTGACAGCTGAAAGCTTGATTAATTGGAAATTTTCTTTCTACTGTACTAAGCCAGCAAGTTGTTTATGGTTCTAGCCAATGACTCCTGTTTCTCTCTTCCCTCCTCTTTTTATTTTTTGGGAACTTCCGATACACATTTTTCTTCTTGCGTAGTTTATGTGGGAATCTGTACTTTTTAAAATTCAGTACTGAAGTGCGCGTTTGACCAGAAATGGGTTTCTAAGAAGGTTTATATTTGTTTTTGAAGTGCCTTTTTTCTTCTTTTTTGTCATTAAGCAAAGGCTAGAATTAAACTCTAAGTACCTGTAAGTGTGTGGCACCTCTTGAAAAACAATACATGCATTATGCCATAGCTATGCTCCTCCCCGTTAAATAGACTGCCTTATTTTAGTTTTTTGTCTGTTTTTTTTTCTATTTCACTTACTACTTTCCCCTGGGGAGAAAGTGAGGGAACAAATGCATGACAGATATTAGTCATACTGTCCTGCTGGAAAGTACAGGATAGTGTAGGGATAAGCAGGGATCCTGTTTTCTCCGATTTAAAAAAAAAATCCCAATTTTCGGTTTAAAAAAAGTAACCCAAAATCTACATTTTTCCTTGATTTAAAATGAAACACCACTAACATACAGGTGTTTCATTTTAATCAGAGAAAAATGTGGATTTTGGGTTACTTTCCTTAAACTGAAAATTGGGAATATTTTTTTAATTGGAGAAAACACGCTCCCTGGTGATGAGCATAGAATGAGTAGCTATACATAATAGAATAAAGGTGGTTTTGAGATATTTAAAACCATTGTTTGCTTGTCCGTTACCCATCTCCACCCCCCACCCCCCCCATATGCCCCTTTGAAAGTGCTTCAGTGTTTGAGTTTACTCTATGGTAAATGTTATTAGACGAGAAGAACTGAGCCTGTAATTACTTGCCTAGATTGAAAGGCATTAAGGAAACAAACCTGTGTAGCTTTACATATGTGGGCTGCTTGGTCTCCACAATTAAGAGTTGCAGCTGCTCTACTTTTTGCCTTTTAGTGACACAAATCAAAGAGCAACAATGGGATTGCCTGAGGGAAAAGGCAGAGCTACTTGCTTGTTCCCTGTTCTGATAACTAAGGAGAGTGGTGACAAGAAACTGGGGCAAAGCAAAGTTCACACATGGATTCAGATTATTTTAATAACAAAATATATGAATACCAAAAAGACCAGTAAAACCTACTGAATGTCCAAAGAAATAGTGCCTGTCAGAAAAATTGATGGTATAAAAGTTACAATTCTATTTTTGCGTGAGATCTCTATGTGCAGCGTATATGTATACTGTTTGCATGCACCCCCCCATATCCATGTTAAGAAACATTCTCAAAGTTGCAGAGTCAAGCACTCAAATGCTAAGAAATCACAAAATTAATGCCTCCTGTATAGCGTATAATCCCAGTGTGCATGCATATTACAGTACTGTCTTTAATTATACAATAATATTCTACCCTCTTAAACTGTCTCTCTCTTATGCTAGTTCTCAAGGTGCTCTACAAAGGAGCCTAGTTCCATTATTTCTATTTTACAGGTGAAGAAACTGAGGATCAAGGCAATGATGTGACTTGTCAAAGGTCACTCAGAAATAGGATGACCATAAGGAAAAACAGGATATCCAGGACACTGTCCCTTCCCCCATCCCAAGTTAGTGGCACTGCTGCAGGTAGTGGAAGAGGGCAGTGGGCAGGATGTGGACTCCGTGCGGTGGGAAGACAGTGCTACCTGGTGCACCATACTACTCCATCTCCCCTCTGGACTCTGCCCTGCACCCCTGAGATTCCAGAATGCTCTTTTTAATTTTCGTGGATCGGTCTTTGAAATATGGGACTGTCTTGGGCAAACCAAGACATATGGTCACCCTACTCAGAAGGCCAGCGGTAGATCTGGGGATAGGGTATGGGTCTGTGTGTTCCATCTCTTACTGCTTCTCACCTGTCCCTTTCAGTTTCCTCATGGATCGTCCTACTCTTGTTATTTTCCATCTCTCCTAGTTAGACTCCATTCCCTCTCAAAGTGGCTTCTTGTCCAATCTGTACTTTCTGCATTCCTCTGACACACTGCCTGGGCCTTGCAGGAGTCAGTGATCACTCAAGGGAGGCAGTTCTTATGCTCTCAGTTCAGGTGCCTCCACTTGAATCTGTATAAATCAGTCATCCAGTTCCACAGTTACAGGGAAGAATGCTGGAAGTTCAGCCCCTGGACAGAAGGGTGCCTACTAGAGATGGGTTCTTCAAGGAGTGTAACTCTTAAATTTGAAGACATATCTATTGAGCAGGTGTGAAACGCAGTAGATTTTTTTTTCAAGGCTTATATATTTGCCACATGTGGCCAGATTTTCTTGAGAATGGTAAAAGCACACAACTGAATCCAAGACCACCTGCCTTGAAAATGTTAAATCTCTGCTGCAAGGCCTAGTAGCATAACAAATTGCCAGATGATTTTAACATAGGCAAACAGCATATTTCTTTCTATTCTGTATTCAGAAACTTTTCATCTGGAGGCAGACATCTAATGTAAAATTTCAGCCGAAACCATTAGCTTGTCAAAGGGATGAAAGCAGGGTGGGTATCTAAATTGAAATTTGTAGGCAATCTTGGTAAAAGGTAGCATTGCTAATCCTGTGTATAATAAAATTACCTATGGGTCAAATCATGTTTTGAGAAACACATGGCATTACAATGCTTTACTTTTCATATACAACAAGGATGAAGAAGGAAGATGCACCATATAACAGAAAATGAATCTCACTTATTTCAGTGCTGGGATTTGTGAGTGTACTTGTTTTATCCAAGTTTATTGTGTTAGTTAAAGCTAAAAATAATTTGTAGGACTGAACAATTACCATCAGTCTTACCAGTTTACAGCTGTTGGCTAAAGCAAGGAAATAGTTTGAAGTGCTTTTATCAGTGTTCTACTAACAATTTTATTGGTAATAAAAAGGCTTGTTGACTCTTGCTGGCAATTGAATGTGCATCTAACTGTCTATATCATGGGGCCGAGAAAGTAGGACTAACCCTGTAGCCTTGTAACAGCACTCTGTTCACTCATTCAAAGCAGTCTAATGGGGAGTAAATGCTACTGTCTTTTTCACAACAGAAACCACAACAGAAAATGAAGATAGAAACCAAACTAAAATATTTTAGAGTTTTTTTCCCTCTACTTTACTTTAAAATGTTTCAAAATTTCAACATATATTATTAATATGTAAAATCCCTTGGTATGTGGCTCAAATGAGTTCATTTAAAGTATTTAGCACTACTTGCTTTTATTGTAGACATGTCATAGGATTATGTTAGGTTATTTTTGCACTGTTGTACCTTATATGGTTAGACTAGATCTCAGACGAGATGAAACTGAACATATTCTCTTGAGAGCAGTAGTTTATTTTTTTTTGGTAAACATGCTGGATTGAATGTTGTGTTGTGGAATTATTTAATTATTTCTAAATTTACTTTATTTGGACAGCAGGAGTTTACATGCAGCTTTGCACTCTAAATGACTGTGTGTGCATGTGTATATATACACACACACACACATGCATATATTTATGCATTTAGGCTTTGAGAGACTTTTTTTTGTTGAAAGAAATAGACTGAAAATCAGGAGATTACCACCCTTTCAGAGACCATCCTTGCAGAAGCAAACTAAAGTCCCAAAATCTATATTTATCATAGCACACTTTAGACAACTCGCATTTGTTCTATTACTATTAAATGCTCATCTCCTAAATGTTCATGCAACTCGCAAGTATGCACACACAATCTGCAAAGATCCTCCATTACTTTTTTGGTGAAAAAAAAAATCTTTATAAGCCTGTATGTAGCACATCATATAATTACACTTAAATTCCATGTACCTAATCCTAAGAAGTTGTTTTGTTTTGAAAATTCTGCTGCAAATAATTTCTTCTTTAAAGAATTTAGCTCTTCAACAGTTCAGGATTTTTACCTAGCTATAGAAACACATTTAGTCCCCATCAAGTGTAGAATATAATAATCCCCAAATTTGTTATTATTGGAGATGAGACCTTAGATTTACAGACAAAAATATTCTTTCATGTCCATCTCCTATCTACATTTCTGGCATCTCTTTTAGAGGACAAAGAAAAAGGCTTTTTAATTTTATGATGTTTTAAAATCACTCAACTAAAGAAATAGTGTTGTTTATCTACTCTTGGTTTCCCTAGCATTCTACTGTATTCACCTCATTTGCAACAACAAGCTCTTCTCTGCAACTTTCATAGAAGATGATTTCTCAATTGGCTTATGTTAAACTGAGATGCACAAGTCCTGCTCAATTTAGGTTTGTTGGATGGTCTCATTTAGGGACAGTTATTGGTAATGTTGCTTTTCAGAAGTGCAAAGCTGACTTGCTTAGGTAAACAGCTTTGTAGCATGACCATTAGCCATGTTAAGATCACAATCTAACAAATGTAAATGTTAAGATGCCCTCTTCCACTGACTGATCAGTGAGAGGTTCAGAAAAGAAAAATACTGAGGAAAATGGTGGTTCAATCTAGTGGATATATCAAGTAACTAGAATTTCTTCAGTTTTTTTCTAGGATTTGCTGCTACCATAGCAGGGGACTTCGCCCCAGGTCACCTGACTTTTCTGTGCCTCTGTTCACAGCAGTCTTAAAACTAACAAGACAAAGTAGGCAGTCAAATTCATTGAAGATTCCCTCTGTCTCTTCCTCGGTGGCATAGTGAGATTCAACAGTGAGATTCTAGTAATCACTGAATCAGCATTTTACTCTACGGTTTTTTTACGTATTGATTCATTTTGATCTTTCCTGGAATTGTATTGTTTGTTGCTTACATATGCTGAATTATACAGCCCATGTTAAGAGGGCAGTTTCCCTCCCCATGGTCCTGATCCTGTGAGGTCTTGAGCATGCCTTTAATGTCTACTACTTTTAATATATTTTGGGGGACTCTACACATTGCAAGAGGTGACCGGTCCTACACATCATTTTACACCCTTGGTTTAGGAAGGTGTCTAACTTGAAGCATGTAGGTGGGTTTTTGTTTGTTTGTTTGACTGCTAAAAGCAACTATTTCAGCATTAGTAACATTGCAGAAGTATCTGCATGAACTAAGGCCTTAAAAACCCAACCTCTGCTGGGTTTGGCCTGATGGCTGAAGAGAGAAAATGTGATCTAAAGTGCCCTGTTTTCAAAATTAATTTGCATATGTTTTCAAATAATCCTCTTAGTATTTTCTCTGTTTTTATGTGAACTGCATTTAAACTCTTTTTTTCCCCCCCCCCATTGCTTTCTGTGCATGGTATTTTCAGTTTGCTAGTACTGTTTCTCAATAATTTTGGGAGCTATAATTGTGCCCCCCCCCTTATTTTAACCATTTTTTAGTTATTGACAAGAACACTGTCAAGAGTATAATAATGGTTCCCCACCCCCCCCCACACACTAATAGTTTAACCCATAGAAAACTTGGAATTGAGTTTTAGGTTGCTCCAACACCTTTGCTTTTTACTTGCTTGCTTGAGTACTGGATTACTGATGTGGTATTTGAAAGAAGGAAGATTGGGAGAGGAAATGTCATTGATTTATTTTATGTGTGTGGATGGCGCATCAAACGTTGCATAAATTCTGAAAATGAATACCAGCAAGGAATTAAAAAAAAATTTTTTTTTGGATAAAAGGATTTCCAGCAATAACTGTCCTTTTAAGGCAAATGGACTGTTCTCTAAGTCTGAAAGATAGTGAGCCTGACTTTTCTGCTGCTTTTTTGTCCGTTGTATCTATGCAATGATGGTGTCAAAAGCAAGTCAAACCAGAAAACCCTTTTAAATAAGAAGAGCATCGTCTTGGCTGAACTCATCATTCATTTTGCTCTGACATAAATGACTGCAGAAGGTACAAGGCAGTAGAGGACTGAGTCTAGTATCTACAGATTCAGAAAATCTCGACCTATTGTTTGTCCCTGTTGTAGCCCCAGAAAGGCATATGCAATTTCTGGTCATTCCAAGTGTCTTGGGTCACTCTGAAATCTAAATCCCCAGTATTGTCCTATAGGGCTCAGAGGTAGTGCTTCCCCCTTTCCTCCCACCCCATATCAGCTGCTATTTTGATGGGTTTTTAAATAAATGTGGCATTTCATTAACTTTTTTGAATTTTTTTTGATGTCCCTTGCTGCCTCCATTGTTTGATTTCTTGTCACAACTTTTGCTAGTTCCCCTTTCAAAGCAGTGAGAATCTGTATAAGGATAGCATCAGCTGCTTGCTTACAGATTTTTCTCTGTTGGACATGTGCCACTTTCCTGGGTGAACTGAACTGCTTCTATTTATGTGCAGCTCAAAGGAAATAAATAAGGGTGGAAATGATCTTTTAAAGATGTGAAATATGACAAACATTGAATACAAATACTGCTCATTGGGTGACCATCCCTTATCAGGGACATTGGAATGTTACTGAAAGCTTTGGTCTACGTGTGTGTTGTGTGGGACAGACAGACAGATCAAATGATCCTTATGCAGCATGCAACAGGGTCATCCTTGACTTAAGGGTAACTTCATTCTGCTCATAAACACATGGTTGGGACAAGAAGAATGGAGTAGAAAACCCTACTTTGTTCAGATATTCTTTTTCAGTGTGTTCATTTATAGTCCTCTGTAAAAGATGTATATGATTTATTCACAGTTTCTCATAATTATGTCAGATGATCTCTGCATATGAACTGACAATAGTAATCAGACAATCAATTATTCAATAGCCCTCCTGCTTGCATCTACATTTATTTCCATTAGAGCAGTGGGAGATTTTTAGCTTCTGAGATGTTCTTTTTAATGCTTTTTAAAAACAATTCAGTTGTCTGTCACTGCTTTGCAGTTTCTATTTTTCTTCCTAAATGTGGAGAAAAAGAAAGCTCTGGATTGCAGCTTGCCATATTGATAGTTTGCACCACAGGACATGTTACAGTAAAACATTCAGTATGTAAAAAGCCTAGATAAATGCTGATGTTTATACTAATTGGCCCTTACACATTCTAAGTACTTGCTGGTCTCCCCTGAATTGATAGTTAGCAAGAGGTAAGTGAATGCACATGGCATTTTACAATACAATGATAAATTGGTGGACATTCAGGCCATAATGGCTTTAGGAGTTGTGCTTACCATTGGTGCCCTGAGGCCATTTATGTTCTGTGTCAGTGGTGCATCTGAATACCATATGTCACAAAACTAATGTTCCCAGAAGTTCCCTCTAATGGGCAAGGCAGACATCACGTTCCTGGAAATTTCCGTGCTTGTCTCTGAGATAAACAGTAATATGGCCAATTAAGTGTGAGGGTAGTTAACAGCAGCACAGCTCAGAAACCAGGGTCCCCCTTTCAAATAAATGAGCTATTTAAAACAAAAAAACCCCCCCAAAACTCCACAATTCTTGCTTGCAAGATGTCAAAGCTAACAAATATGAAATTAGCAGACAATTGCTACATGGATGCTGATTTTAGAGGGAGAGGAGTTGAGGTCAAAAATTGTACTGATGCCCTAATCATGTTACTACCAGATGATACTGAGGGTACTTGACTGGAGAGTGCAGTTCAAGAAAAGGCTTGAGAGAGAAAAGAGTGAAATCCTAGTGTATAACTGGGGTGGCAGATCTAAAGCATTCAACATGTCCAATCAAATACTACAGATTGTGAAATCATTACTTGGCAAGAGGCCAAATCACAGTGTGCTGTCTTTAAATACAAGGGATTCATTGAATGAGTTTTAGTTAAAGCACCCCTGCTGCCATTTTCCAGCACATGGACATTAATACACGAGATGCTGGAGTCTGCTAGAGCACGGTAATTAATCAAGTCTGCTCGGGTGTGCTGTAATTACAGTGTCAGAGCAGCCTCACTGCACATGTATAGGTGTCCTACATGTCATAACCTACCTCCAGTTCCCCTTCCTGGCCAAAAGATGAGCAACTACTGAAAAGGATATGTAAAACAGATTGAGGGAAACTGGAGAGGTGAGACCTGGGCTCAAGGAGAGGTCAACCATTAATAACCTTGCTCGAGTCCTTGTTGCTCAAGTCCACTTTAAGTTATTGCTGGCCCTGCACAGTTCAACTGCCACCTTTCTCCTTTGGCCTGCAACTTGGGTCCATGAGCTCCCCCAAAATTGCAAAAATAGGATCAGCTACAGATTTTCCTTTTTTGTAATGTTGTTGTTTTCCTAACTGAAGAAGGGTTCACAAAAGGTCTAATCATCTGGTTACGACTACAAGCATAACTCCATTCCCTGACATGCTTAGAGCTGCCAAGATGACAAGCTGGAATAAAACAGATACACACTCAGTGGCACTTATCCCTCCTCTCTGACATATGGCTAAAAAGGGGGTGATTATGAAATGGAAGGTGACTACTATGTGTTCTTCAAACAGAGAAGTAAAAAATGGGGAGGGAAGGAGACCATTATAATTAGGACAATTATTTGGACAGAACAGAAACAAACCAAAAGGGGGTATTTTTAAATGAAATGCAGGTAGAATGTACCCAACCTCATATTAAATATTCATATGCATTTGTGCTAAACCATTTAGAATTTTCATGGCATATTTGGCTTGCGGTACAGAGGTTCCCATGGTGAGTACCTGTGTTTACTGAATACTTAAACAAATAGTCAAAAGGAATGAGCAGAAATAGCTAGGGTGTATATACTAAAATGGCTTGAATTCACTCATTGGTGCAACTAAAGCATTTTGAGACATCGTATTTATAAAGATATATTTGTTATAATGTTCTGTACTTGAGCAATTTTCTCTCTGGGATCTAAAATATGCACACACTAAAGAGTTGAGTTTCACAGCTTCCCAAAGATCAACCTGTTAAGATTTTTTTATTTGGTTAGTAATGCATGTCAGTTATTGACTTTAAACACTCCCCTACACACGCCTTTTTCTTAAAGGCAACTTTTTTTTATATACTGAATGGTGAGCTACACTTCTTTACCTAGCACTTCTGTCAGGGGCTTACAAATACTTTACACCATTTTCCAGCCTTAGACCCCAGAAGAGGTAGATAGTTTTCCCCTTTTAGAGTTAAGTAAAGTGAGGCAAAGTGAATTGGAACTGGAGCTAAGAACTGAGTAGAAGCAAATTTACTGGCCATCTGAGCTAAATATTAGACCAATAGGAGCAAACCTTTCTGGCAGGTATGCCACAAATTAGCCCTCATGCCTTCCCAAGTGATACTCTTATCCCCTTCCCCTTCCCAGTCTGATCTGTTTTCTGCTTCCTGCCCTATCTGCAACTGCTGCCTGTTCCCTTCCTGGTCTGCCATGTGCCACACACAAGCTGCTTGTGCCACATATAGCACAGGTTGGCCCCCTCTATGACGGTAGTCGTACTTCTTTTTTTGGTGTGTGGTCCCAGGTTAAAGCACTGGTTGCGTAAGTGTTGTTTTAAAAGTCATATTACTAATAATAATCCATTAAACCTTCAATTAGGACATTTGGGGAGTTGAGAAGTTCTGCGACTTTATCCAGTTCACAACATGAACTATTGTCAATTGACTGTCAATTTATATCAAATTTTACCCAATTTAAGGAGGGAGGTTTGACAATAAAGATCCTTACATTCTAGTCATTGAATTCATTTCAACCTTTCATGCCTCATGATGCTTCAGGTTGAAATTATTATTGTCTGAAATATTACAGTGCCTGCTTTTAATTAATTTTTTTTAGAGCTAGTCAATTTTGTTTCCTTGATTCATTCTAATCCTGCTTCCTGTGATAAATGGCTTTTCATGTAATGGGTGCACTGATTACTTCATTGCACACATCTGCTGAAGGATGCCTTTGAAATTCAGGCTAATTTGTTGAATAAGTGGCAGATTTCTGATTGCAATCTATTTTCAGTACAATAAAGTCTTGTTTAAGCTGTTTTATCCTTCTTGTGTTCTTCATACTTTGTTTGTTTGTCTTTGTTGGGTTTTTTCCATTTTTGTCCCCCAACATCACTTCTGTACCACTGATACTTCAGGTGATAGTTTCTAAATGGTAACCACACATGATTACTACCTACTCTACTTGCCACACAGTTTTCATCCACATCTAACCCATTACCGCCTTTAAAATGCTATGCTATATGTACTTATAGGAGAGTGTATATATACATTCTGACAGCGTAGACAGAAATGCTCAGACAGACTCTCTGCAGATCCCTGCGTCTGTCAGACATGCATGAGGACGAAAACCACACATCCTCTGTGCTACATTCTCCACTAAATGAGGTGCCCTAGTTACAGGTTATTTTATATTGTGAAGTGATCAAAGCACCTCTCCCTAAATATAATGAATTCTCAGTCCAGATCTGCACTACAAACTTGGAGTGATATAGCAGTGTCAGCTGTAAGATGATGATTTTTTGAGACCGTTCCATATCATTGAAAGTCCCAGTATAGGTGCAGTTATTCATAAACCTGCTTTTTATCAGCACAACTGACAGAATGGCTTACTTCAGTTGGGGAACTGTGATACACTATAGAACAATGGCACCCAACCTTTTCATCCCACAGGCTGGACAAGTGGTATCAGGTTGTTTTGTGGGCTGGATCCAGTCCAGGGACATAATCCAGCACATGGTAGTGGCCTAGTTGGGGCCCAATCCAGCAATGTGCAGGGCAGATGAGGATGGGGTATGATCTAGCTGCATGGGGCTTGGGAATTTGCGAGCAGTGGCAGTATTAATTGCCTCTGCTCCAAACCATTTGATTTCTGGACCTGTGAGGAGCCCCATGGGCTGGAAGATATGGCTCTTCAGGCTGGGGGTTGAGCACCCCCGCTATAGTCTTTTTTTTTTTTTTTTTTTTTTTTGTCAGTGTAAGCTGTGTATCAGTAGTGGCAAGACTTTTCCAAAGGAGGCTCTTTCTAACATCGCCTTTTTCATGCCTTGGCCTCATTTTTTTAAAACAAAATTGGGTATTATGATTTCAATGTTATAGGTACATCAGCTAAATCAGAGAGATTGTATTTAACAACCCAAATCAAAGGTGGGAATGGAGCCTGTGTTTCCTGACTCCCAGCTCTGTCTCCACTTCCATAGACCATTATGTGTAGTCATTCATCTAAAATAGGGTGTCAAACTCAAATTAGTCAATGAGCTATATTTCCTGTCAGTGACCAGGGGGGCTAATGCCATCACCACTCATCCCAGCCATCAACTGCTGCCAATTATTATCTCCAATGGCAATCAAAAATAGTAAATTTGTCCACAGGGAAAGGGAGAGTGAGAGGGTACCTACTTCAGGCAGCAGCTACATTAACCCACTTAAGCGGTGGCAGCTGGGGTGAGAAGCTGTGTCTTTTGTCAACCATGATCTAAAGATTAACTTGACTAATGAATTATGTTATAATAATTTAAAACACAAAATATAAAATATATAATAAAATAATAAAGAGAGGTGCCAGCCACTTAATTTTTGTCAATCAAAAATGGTTATTTTAATAATTATAGTCTCTTTGCCCAGGTCTTGGAAATGTTTCACATGTGTAACACCAGATCAGTTTGAAAGAAGTTATACGCTATGAACTAATACAAGGTCAGGGGTTTTCTGTGTTGAAAGTGCATAATCTAGTTAAAAATATTCTTTGGGATTAAATAGTGGTGATTTGAGGAAAAATATTTTGTTCCTGAAATATGAACGAAGCAGGGTTATGTGTCTTTCCTTTTGCTGAGCAGATCAAGTACAACTGGCGAAAATATTGATCAGTTCTGTCATTTCTGCTTTTTGTTATCTAATGATAAATAAAAACGGCCAATTACTATATGTAGACCATTAGATGCGTTCTCTACTTTTGGGATTTAAGCCTTTTGATCTTTTTGTAGAGAGCAAGGAGAAAACATTGCAGTATTTTTACCCTTCTCTGTGAATTGGCTTGATGTTTTCCATCCTAGCCATAATGTTTTCTTTATAATAGTTTTTTTTTCCCTTGTGTGTGAATAAAGGAGGAGTATGAGGTAGCAGACTTAATGACTGTCTCATCTGGTTTTCTAAAATAGTGCAAGGCACTGAGTCACTTCATGCCACTAATAAGTTGCGTCATTTTGCCAGGATCAGAATGTTCCAGGCTCAAAGCAAATACTTTTAACATTGAAAAACCAGTTGTTGCCATGTAAATATCTTCTAAGGTGTCTTCCTGTCCTAAGACAATGCTGCTTATCATTTCTCGGGTTCAGTGAATTCAAGGTCACCTGCTCCCTCCATCCATTGCCAACAGTTTTGTTTGTAGAGAAAGAAACATAAAGTAAACATGTTAAAGCCATGAAGCTTTAATGTCATCACATTTTTTCAGCATGAATGGAGGAAAATGCTGAGAGATTTCGTTAAGAGAAGAGAAGCTAGAGCAGAACTTAATGGGTCTAATATCTTATATTTTTTTCTTTTAATTGCTGAATTAATCCATCTCTTTTGGATCTCTGAAGTGACTGAAATTGTCAGTGTTGAAAATCACAAGCTTGGAACCAAATTCTACAAATGTGTGTTGCATGTTCTGGCTATGTTTAGAGCTGTTCGCTTTTCGTATACAGGCAGTCCTTGACTTACAATGCTTGGAGTTACATTTCGCACTAACAACATTTACAAATTGACCACCCTGTTTCAACTTTATGACATCAGTTTTGACTTTACAATGCTTGATCCAATGCAGCACCATACCATGCCAGCGAACAAGTTCGCTGCATTGGCCATCTCCCTGGAGAACATCTGTCCAAACTTCCTTGGACACTTTCTTTAAGAAAGCAGACAAGCCTCCAGAAAAACCTGCAGCCAAGACTCCTGAGAAGACTCCAGCCAAGAACCCTTCAAAAAGTCCAACCAAGAGCCCTTCAAAAAGTCTAGCAAAGTCACCTCAAAGAAGTTCTTCCAAATCAATGTGATTGCTATTTACAATATAAATACATTAATGTAGCTATATTACTCTTTGATAATTGATTGAGTACAAAATTCTGGGTTATTTTTGGTGAAAATAGGGTATTGGGCCTTGGTTCAGGAACCAGTCCCCCATTTATAACATTGTTTCCTATGGGAAAATCAGTTCCAAGTTGCATTTCAACTTAAGACATGGTTTTCAGGAACCAATTGTGTCATAAGTCCAAGGACTGCCTATGTTGGTTTTATGTGAAAGAAATGAAGGAGGAAAGAAAATTTTTGAAAATGTTGGAAACTATATCATGTCTGTCTGCCTGCTCAATTTCCTGCCAGCAAACCTAGTTAGATTTGACATCAGGACTTCATGAAACTAGGTGAATATTAAGGTATGATGGCTGTCTAGCCTGACTTTTCCTTTCTATAGAAAAGTAGCAGTACATTCCAGGAGGACTGAATGCTGTATTTGAAAAATCACTTCCGGTGTTCACAGACAAAAAGGTGCTCAGGAATTTCAGAAAATACCTAAAAATGGGCAAATTCAGGGATAACATGCTTCTGCCTTATACAGTTGTATTGTAACTCTTTTTCTGGGACATATCTTACTGTGTGACTTCACAGTACTATATGAATAGGTATGAATTTAGCAGTATTAATAAGATGCCTTGCATTGTCTGTCCTGCAGGTGAATACAGTCACTAGCTTTACTTGATATAGCATTTTAATTTCATGGTAATAAATTAAGCTATTTTATTTTACATTTACAAAGGAAGTGGCTGAAATTGCTTGTGTTGGAATTTCTATAATGGAAAGTAGAAAGCTGGGGTCTGATCCGAAACAGAACCACATATAGAGGCATTGGTGTCCCATTAAAGTCCAGGAGCTGACAGGAGGCACTCATGTTGTTATTATAGTGAATATGTACACTTAGACATGATCTTCATTGTGTGTCCTTTTAACGCATTTGGCACAAGTTACAGGATGTTATTTATTGTACAGATGTTTATAATTGGAAGTCTGGGGCGAGTGGGACAACTTTCTTTCTTTTGCCTCCCTCTCTCCTACCCTGAGTTTTCATACAAGAGAACATTTTCCATGACTGAATTACACTTTGAACACCAGGATGTTATGTAAGCTTCCCTGGAAAAAATACAGAGGAGTCACAAACATCCCACAGTAGCACAGAAGGGTTATTTAATGCAACTTCTTCCCTACCGTTACTGATAAGAAACACTAGAAAAAACTAAAATGTGGGAAGCATGTTTTTAGCTAGATGGCATGGTGGAAATAGTATCAGGTCTGAGTTCTGATGTTGTGTTTGACCATTGCTTTCTGCATGATCTTGGACAAGTTTTGCAACCTTTGCCAAATTCTCCATCAGCACTGTAAAATGGAGTCAATAATACTGACGTACCTCAACAAAATGTTCATAGACCTATGAGTTTAAAAAAAAAAGTGTTATAAATGCAGCATAGTAAGTTTTATCCCCACTAGTAGTACAAAATTACCATGTTTTTAAGGTTAAGTTTATGAAAATTGCAAAAGCAGACATTGCATGAGAGAGAAGTGGTGACGATATTGTATTGAAAGCTTTGGCTTAAGCTACAGAAAGGACAGAACCTTGTAATTTTTATTTAAATATTATTTATGGTCTGAGTCTGCATTCCTGGTGCACTCCAGTTTCCCACTGAAGTAAGCCAGAGGCTTATATCCTCAGTAAGTACAGTATCTTAGTCTTTTATGCTGCTATCAGTCGTCATCATCTTTCATGTGGCTTTAGATATCAACTTCCAAATCTATGAGCCACTGTCTGTTGTTATTGCTCAGTGTGCGAGTTCCATCTGCCCATCAGGGCATTTGTAAAGACTGCAGCTTTTGATGAAGTGCTCTGTTATTTGTAGGACACCGCATTCACACATGGGGTTGTCCGAGGTGTTCATCTTATGAAGTGCTGTTTTGAAGTGTCCGCATCCAAAACTCAAGTTTGTTCAGCTTGACACACACTTCTCTGCAAAGGTCATGCCCAAGGGGAAACTTGTTTGGTATTGATATGAAACCCTGTAAGGAATAGGTCTGAACTTTCCCAGTGGTTGGTCCACTCTGTTGCTGTCCATAGGTTTGTTTTTGCATCCCCAACATCTTCCAGGAGCTTGTAGGCTTCATGCAAAAACGGTTTACAAGTTTGAAGCTTCTGAAGCCTCCATTTGTTTGGGTCTTCAGTTAGCAATTGATGGAGCAGGTGATTTTTTTTCTTCTCTAGTCTCTATTGCCAGTAATGATGTAAGGGTCTGTCTTAAGGTCCATGCTTAAGTGGACATCAGTTACCTATTTGAGTAAACTTAAATATGTTATTGTTTGTAAGCTTTGAATCGATGAATAGATAGTTTTCATTTCTTTTACTGAAATGCACCCACAACAGGGTTGAAGTCGATAGCTTTTTAATAGCCTACTAGAGGTGAAGAATAATAAAGTATTGTAAGTTGCAAAGGGAATTCAGAAGAGCAGAGGATATTTGAGCTGGAGTTTGCCCAGGACATTAGGGAATGACACCCCTACTCTGACCAATAACAGTAACAATAAGTTTGTGGAATGTTTTTAATGACCAAAATTGAATTACTTTTTACCTCCTACCCCAAAAGACGGACTTGGTTATTAATTGTATCATTTCATATTAATGCATCATAAATATGGAACTAGCACTATATTATAATAGAGCACATTGTGCAAGCTGGGGGTGAGAGCTGGGAGGGAGGAGGCAGGGGTAGCAGTAAAGGGATTTTAAGTTTAAGCAGTATTACTTTGGTCCTTGACCAGCAGGAGCTGTGATCACCATGGGGAAGAGGAGGACAATTTAAGTGTCTTTTGCACCCCTCTGTCTTTGTCTTTGTTGTCTGTTTGGATAGCAGAATAGGAATCGCTTGGCTCACTGCACTGAACAAAAGACGCACACTGCATCCTTTGTAACCTTTTGGAGGAAAGAGGAGAAAACCCACAGAGGTGATTAAGCTTGCAAGTCTCATTGCTTTTCAAGTGCAAATGAAGGAGAGCTGTTGCCCAATAAGCTCTTGCACTTGCACAATACTTGAAAGGCATGTTTACACCATGGTGAAAATCAGCACAGGTACTGGTATATCAACAGACAATTTATTTTTTGCCTAAGGTACAGGGGGGAAAGCAGTGTTTTTAAACATCAGTGTCTATTTGAAGCTTTAACTTATCACAGTCCACTGAGGAATGTCAGTTGACAAACTGTGGGAGGATATTGTCTTCCTTTGTTGAAAGGTACCCCTCCTTGAAAGAGAACTTTAACCTAGTAACACAAAATGCCTGAGGCGCAAGCCTGAGGGAGTTTGATTCTGTGAAACATTTACCTGAAGCCAGCTAGTGATAAGCCTTACCTAAGAAATCACCTTCCTGTTTCGCAACCTAGTTGAAATCAGCTAGGACACTCTTGATTATTTTCCACAGAACTACATTTATTGGATTAGATTAGTACTCTGTCAGTGTGATGCCCTCACTTTCATTATTGCTGACTGCTCCCTCTACTGGTTCATGGCTGTATGGGCGTAGAATGCTTGACAGCAGCATTTTTAAGGCATGCTTAATTGACTAGGCTTTTGCTTCATACTCTGCATCACCAGAACGCTGGCTGTGGTAGCTTTCTTAGGTTGTGGCAATGACTGATTGTGTAGCCTTTGTGGGTAGTTCTTTTACCAAGAATTTTCAAGCTGACTAGTAATTTAAATTCTTCCATAATTGGGTACCCAATGTGAGATAGTTGAAAGGGACCTGCTTTTCAGAAAGCTATGAGTGTCTGTCCTCTGTAAATCAGGCTTATTTAAGTAATTTTTAAAATGCACTTTAGAAATGTTTACAAGATATGCACACTATACTAATACTTGCCATTTTTTGGACCACCTGGGTTAAGTACAGACAGTCAAAAAGCCAGAGCCTGAATCAGTTCAGTCTTTGCAGGTTACTCTAAGCTGTGCAGATTGAACCGAGTAAATCAACAGATATTCACTTTTGATTCAGGAAATGCAGCCACATGCACCATATATGTACAAGTGGCTCAAACCAGAAGCTGGGCAGAGGGGGCCTAGAGCACACCTGCCAGTAACTGCCAAAGGGAAGGAAAGAGATACCAAATTAAACTAATATATGCTCTGTTACATCTGCGTGCTTCTGTAGTGATACAAGTGTAGCAGAACTGTTGCAACTCTATTTCATTCAGGATGAGGGCAATTGAGCTAATTTGTATTACTTTACCCTCCACTAGGTCACAGGTATTGCACAGTTACCTTAAGGCCAGTGTGAAGTAGCTGTCCCAATAAAAAGCTCCAAGCAGCTATAAAGTTAGACCTCAAAAATGTGTACTAATTTTATAGCTGGCTGCTGTTGAGCTTATTGGGTGCCTATACACAAGCAGTGAGGCTGGTCCTAATTACAGTGCATTGGAGCAGACTTGATTAATTGAGTCTGCTGGAGCATGGTAATTGATGCACAAGACACCCCAAGTGTTTTAATTAGAGAAGCTCTCTGCACTTCTTTAATTCCCCCCTTCCTGGCACACATGGATAAATGCCCATTGAGCTTTAATTTGCAAATGTAACAGGGTCTCCCCTGTAGCCGGGGGCCTCATCAGCTGACAAGGCACATGTTGACCAGTGTGAAACTCCTGGACCTGTGGAATCAAGGCAGCTATGATCCCTAGGGCTTAGCAGATGTGTTAAACCCTTGGGACTCTGGGGTTCAGGGAAGTCATGATCCCCAAGGTGTGTGGGATGCCCTGGCAGCCGGGAGCCTACTTCTTGCAGGAGGAGCCTGGGGTTGAGCTCCACACTAGCAATAAGGTGTGATGGGATTAAATGTTCAATTGTGTGGATTGTACATTAGATCATGCTTTTACCTGCACCTGTAGAGGGGGTCTGTAGGACCACAAAAAGGTAAGATGCTAATAGCTAATGCACATTCCTAAATGGCAGCTTCCTCTCCCATTTTAAATTGGTTAAAAGAAGCATTTTCTCATGGCCAAAATTTTTATTTTTTTGTCTGCAAGGCATGGTATATACACATACACATTGACACTATTGGTATTACATTTTTTTAAAGTATAAATGGATATGAACTTATGCAAGTATACATGAATAAGGGAGAAAATGTCTCATGAGGGGACATTTTAGGTTAGTCATTGAGGACCCTTTGTATCAAGGAAAACAATCAAGTAATCCACTGAATTTTCTCTCTTCCTGAGTCCAGAAAATGTCTTATGCAGGTGCTTAAATTTGAATGTGTGCATAAGTCTCATTGATACTCATCAAATAAAATAATTTCATCAGGTGTGTTAACATTATAGTGATTATAGTTAAGCACCTGCTTATGCACTGTTCTTGGATAGTGATCAAAATACTGTGCACCTTGAAGAGTTGAGCCTTATGTGTACAGGGGCAAGTAAATTTATGCCTCTAAAGGTGACGCTTTCTCTGCTACTCATCTTGTGGCCCTTCTGCTTTCTTAGTTTCACTAGTTCAAATGAAACAGTTTGAAAGCAGCAGAATAGTTAAATTTTTGTAGGTAGGATTAGTCCCTGGTATAACTTATTTGGATTAAAGGAAGTTACATGCAATTAATTTGGCCCTTAGTATATTGGAACTTATGTTTGTCACAGGTCAGGGGACCCATGCACATATTCTTGCATGTTTGGTCTGTACCATGGTTACTCATCCCCTGCTTCTTCCCTGGTAGCAACTTTGGTTTTGGCAATTTGCTAGCTAGTAATATATTTGATTTCAAGGATTATAAACACAATTGCTGCTGTCTCATTGCTGGTGAGCCTTGAAGACTGAGTTATTCTATCATAATAGATGCTGCTTGGTTCATTAAAAGGGAGCAACAGCTTGCTTTCCCCTGGTTTTATATAGTAGGAAAATGTCACTGTGTTAAAAAGAGAGACCGAAATATTTAGGTTTCTTATTTTGGGAATGAAGTGATTTGGAAATTCCCATAAGATTAAAAATGTAATGGGATGACAGAGAAACAGAATACAGTAGATAAATTTGGAAAACTGCATTCAAGCGATGGGTGGAACCATTTTAGTATTGCTAAACTGAAGTTCTGTGTGGGTGGACCCTGCTGTTTCTCAAGAACAGTTAGTTGATCTGTAACTTTTGACCATTATAAATTATTACGAGGCCCTCTGTCAGTTCACTGAGAATCTCAAATTTTCACCAAAAATTTTCAACAATGCAACTGATATTTATCATATTCTGACCTCCTAATGTCAAATATGTTCTCATTGGGACCCTGCATTTCTTGTTAACAAGTTGTTTATTCTTCTTTGTAGCTAATGAATTAAGAAAGTAGTTCGGGAAATAGAGTGGACCCACCATAAACAGCATACAATGTGGCTCCTGGGAATTTTTTAGTATAGTTACCTCTCTTTGGCCTAGATACTTGAGCTTGTAAGAATGTTCTGGTCAATTGTAGAGCAATTATAGCTTAGTTCATTTCTACTGGAGGGATTGAATCTTAGACTGATGAACCATGGGGAAAATTTACTATATCTCAGGTCTAAACCATAATTTTCCATGAGGCAGGAAAGTTTTCAAAATAAAAAGTGCAGAGAAGAGGATAATTTTGAGAGAAGAAGTAAAGAGGAACTGTTTGCTTATTTCAGGATTGTGCTCAATAACCATTTGAAAGCCTCATCAAACATGGGTCTGATTTCTGACCTGCGTCAGTTATCATTCAACAAACTAACATCAACACATTTCACTGACATAATTCAGTGAAGCTTTTTTGCAGTCCCTACCCGTGAGTCTGTGGTATGTATACTGGAATGGGATATAAACAGTTGTTTCTGTTAAAACATGTGGGTGATGAATAGAGGTCTACATGAAGAATAAAATAAGAACAACATTGCTCTTGTTGGAAACTTCAGAAATTGGGTGTCATTGATGTAGCTATCTTCCATCAGTTTGTGTTCATTTGTCTCTAACTGGAGGGAAGCAATTTAAAATATTGTGTGTCATTGATTGAATTGTTGTGAAGTATTTGAGTTGCATAATGGCTTAAGAAAAAACCTGAACTTTCTTTCAATGGACAAATGATAATACCATTTTTTAAATCACTAAATGAAGCATGAGGAAGTTACAGGACTTGCTGTAGATTGCTAGAGCCAGAAATAGAATTCTAGATCTCAACAGAGTTGATTCCTGCTTCTTTGTTCTAATGTTTAGACTGCTCTTTGCCCATATTGGGTGTATGTTGTCAGCTTTGGCCAGCATCATTTTATCTCAACAAATACTCATTGGTCTGTTTTCTCTAGCTCTTCATATTTATTGTTAATGGAAGTTGTAATTGTGCATCTCCTGTCACCTAGATGCTGTTTAAGATGGGGTTAGTATGTTGCTGGGTGAAGGTCAGGAAATGTATATTTAAAAGCTGCTGAAGTGTCCAGATTTATGAAAATGTGAGAATTTTTTTAGAAAAAAGTATTTTGAGAGCTGGCCTTCTCAGTTGCTACTGCTGGAAGTCAGTAGCAGATAGAAAGGAAAGAAATATAAAATGAAAACAGACAGGAAAGTTGTAGTTTACAAAAAAAAAAAGAGGAGGCAGAAGTTTTTTTGCTGATCACTGATACAGAAAACAGAATTTTGTTTTTTTCCATGACTAAATACTGACTTACAGCTGTTATATAAATAGACACATTATGAGGGAATCTGCAAGCTACCTCTATTAGATCCAGGGACTCAGAAAGACAAAACACATAATTGGTTTTGCATGCGTTTTTATTTTTATTGGAAAGCAGAGCTGAAATAGTTCTCTTAGCTCCTTGTATGTAGGTTAAATGTGTTTCAGTGGGTCCCTTAACTCTTTTGTACTTGCCAGTGCTCTTGCAGAACATTATGAAAGCAGAAGAGACAACTGGGCAAATTAGCGCTTAAATGAATAACAGTTATGAGAGAGAAAATCTTGTTATCATGACAGTTACCTGTTAAAAGCAGACTGTAGAGTTGTCAAGAGATTAAGTTCTGGGTTTTTCCCATTGAAAATGTTTTCTAAAGGCTGAATTTCCTTTTTACTTTAAAGGGCCAGGTTTAGCAGTGGTAGAAACTGGATATTGGCAAGCTGGTATAACTAGTTGGAAAGGGATATAATTTACATGCTGAATAAGCAAAGCAGTG
Organism: Alligator sinensis; assembly: GCF_000455745.1. Taxonomy (NCBI): domain Eukaryota; kingdom Metazoa; phylum Chordata; order Crocodylia; family Alligatoridae; genus Alligator; species Alligator sinensis. Next base: position 458,329 of record NW_005842861.1, on the reverse strand, counting down.
AGGATGTAGCTGGAAAAACAAATGGGCTGTGGCAAAATGCAAGATGAAGCTGATGAAAAGGTAGCGAATATTCTTATTCGCCATAATTTAAATCAAGGTAAGAAGAGAGGGATTTAACACACGTGACTTTGTTATAAGATCGGTTTCAGAAGAGAGATATTTATATTACTAAAGCCATTTTGTGGGGTACTGTGCATGAATAAGCCTGAAATGCTGTTGGGTAGTTGTTAACACCAGATATATATTGACTAGGTCATTTGATCAGTTCTACAAGAATAACCAGCCACTTATCTGACACAAAGGCTAGGGACAGATATTCAAAAAGCCTGACCCAAAATTGAGTCACAATTTGCAGGTTAGTCTAACCTGCAAAGTTTGAACTGATTTGAAGGTGGATAGACATTCCCTTTTCATTCCAGAAATGCAAGCACATGCCTGCAGTGGCTCAGGCTAGAAACTGGGGACATTACAGTAGCCCTCCCTCCCCTTCCAAAAAGCCCCTCCCCTTCCAAAAAGCCCTAAGTGGACACTGTCCTGTTTGCCTTTGTCCCGTCTCCCACAGCATGGATTGTAGCTAGCATGTGGTATGCTAGCTAATGCTGAGAGGTGTCTGCATAAGGCTGGGGGGTGGGAATCCCTGCTTCAGCAAGGAGTGGTAATGGAGGGGAGGGAGAGCAGGAGGAAGCCAGGCAGATGCTGATGTACCTGCAGTCTCTGTCAGAGCTGCTGCCAGGGAGCAGAGGAGAGGGGTCAGCTCAGCTTTCTGGAGCAGAGAGCCCTGCCCAGACAGCATGCTGGAATGTTGGGGGACTCTGATTTAACTTAAAGCAGGAAGGGGTCTGGACCAGACATTGCATAAACTGGTTTGACCCACATCAGTTACGTCTGATATTACATTTAACCCGGTTTATCTCAAACTTGTTTTAGCCATTTTCAAACTGGTTTATGTGCACTGAACATCTGTTCTGTTACAGGTTTAGACCACTTTCTGAGCACTTAAACCAGTGTATGTGTAATGTCTGTCCCTAGCCTAAACTGCAACCATTTTGGGGGGAGACTATAGATAGATAAAAATAAGAGGTATTTGGAGGGTAAACTTCAGGCAGTAGTTTAATTCACATCTAACTGGGTTTGGGTGCGTTTATTTTTATGTGATAAGGTAGAAGAATTCCTTTTCACAATAAAACTTATTTGGTAAAATGTTATGGCCTTAGCTATGTAGGAAGCCAGGCTAGATCAGTGGTTCTTAATGAGGATGCCATGGCCATGGCATGCTGGGGTACCTTGAGATTATTTTAGTGGTGCTGTGGGGTATCACACAGTATATGCACTGTTAGGTATACAAACATGATTCATAAGACAAGCCCAGAGAATTCAAATAGGATTTCATAGTGATAAAAACATTGTGTCCTGTTGTGTCCTTTCTAAGTTCTCTGCCACAAAAGAATTCCTCTATTATTTTCCTGTAGTCAAAAAAAAGAAGTAAGAACTAAAGGTACCTATATAGGAGTGTGGAGGCTGCTTCAACATGCTGCAATTCCAGTGCGTTGGAGCAGACTCAACTAATTGAGTCTGCTGGAGTGTAACAATTACCATGCTCCAGCAGCCTCCTGCATCTCATATTTCAGTGTCCCTGAACTTAAAAATGGTGGTGGAGGCACTTGAACTAAAGCTTGTTCGACAAGCTTTAGTTCAAGCACCCCTTGCTGCCATTTTTTAAGCTTGGGGACGCTCATACACGAGACCCAGCAGCGCTTTAATTACAATGGATCTTAGAGCTGCTTTAATTTAAGTGTTGCCCACCCCACCCCTAGAGCACACACAAAAGTGCCCTAAGAGCTGGTATTTTCCAAGAAGTCTATTGATGGGTACCTTGAGTCTAAAAAGATTGAAAAATACTGGGCTACATCATCAAAATGTTCCCTTCTGGGCTTAAAATATCTACATCTATAAATTAGATAATTCAATCTAATTTAATTTGAGTGATACAGTAGCTTGCTACCTTGTGATCATATGCATATATAACAGTGTGCCCATACTAAAAAAAAAAAGAAGAATTGATAGAGAAGAGGAGAAATGTAGTTCTTTTTAAAACGTCAGGGTTACAAGAATCATTAGTGAGCAAAATAAAACCTTAATATGTGCAGTGTTGCTTTAAACCATAAGATAAATTTGTTCCTGTTTCATATTGGGCACCTGGAGACCTGGCAAACTAATTGTTCAAGAGGTACAACATTGACCAAGACTAAGAGATCAACATTTGTTTATTTTCCTTCAGACTACAAGCTCATAAATACTTCCCTTCATCGTCTTATAGGGTCAGTGTATACTAATAAAACACCAACAGACAGTAAATGAATTGTAATGTCACCACACTCTACTCCTTTTCCCCCGCCTACAGATATAAATAGAATGCTGACGCCGTACTCCCTGGATGCTGTGCATCATTCATAGAGCACATGTTCTTTTCTAGGTCACAAAGCTTTTTACATTTTTTTTAAAGAGTAGCAGCACCGAATGAGAAAATGAGAACACAAAAATCTTTTCACCTCAAAGCATTGCTTAGCAAACAGACAACAATGCAGAAAGCCATGAAAAGATAAATAAGGGTCATATGGCGGGGGGGGGGGGGGGGGCAC
>NW_005842861.1:452413-455659 GCF_000455745.1 Alligator sinensis | reverse complement strand
AAAGCAAAAAAAAAAAAAAAAGGGGGAATGGGGGGGGGGGGGGGGGGGCGGTAAACCCCCAGTAATGGTCAAATTCATGGAACTTGCATATAATGTGTTTCTACCTTGGGGGTACCTAGGATGGGTGAAATTCAGGTATAAGTTTCTTGCATGTTCACTTTTTTAAGCTGTCGTAGTATAAGCTTGTACGAGTTTCACTTGATGTACCAATGATCCCAATGAGCGCAAAAGAAATTTCTTGAAACTAAATCGTGTTTTTGGAGAGAGGATTTTGTAAAATGAAAGTCACTGCAGTAATAGGGGAAGAAATCCTCTGCTGACATAAATTCTACTACAAGTCAGTAGAGCTATGTCAGCAGAGAAGTGTCCCATTCATTCCTATCTATACATTGCAAGACTCTTGTATTAACTGGAAATCACAGTTAATGTTTCTCATCTGCTTCCAGTTGTCCAGCTGGGTTTTGGAGCAGAGGAGTGAGCTTGACTATTGGGGTGCCTTGTTCTTCAGCTGAAATCCCCATGTCCAGTAGAAGTGATTAGACTCCTAACGTAGTCTGTTGGAATGCACAGTAGGCATGCATTAAAACAATTTGAGGTTTCTCTTGTAAAATTCTTTGTTATAAAACAGTTCATATATAAATGTCTTCACCTGACTTCAGTTTTGAGACCTCATTCATCTTTTCTGTATGCAGATTAACAAGGCAAATGCTGCATGTTGCTTACATATTGAGTACTAAGCGTTACTTGATGCTAGAAAACTTTAACACCTCATGCTGACAATCTAATTCAAACTTCTGATGTAAATAGCAGTTCATTTTGCACTAAGTGGATTACAATTAGTTGAAAGGATCTGGTCCCTTAGGGCTTTGTTTACAAGGTACGTTTAGGTGGTTTCTGGAGCTCTTAACCGCTGGACTGGCTGTACATTAACACCTTTTAAGTGACTTAAAGAATTTGCAATTTGTCTTAAAGTTACTCCACTCTAGGGCAGGATTATCTCCAATCTACCTAACTTTGTGCCTGTTCCATCACTGTATGGCCACTTCCCACAGCTATTCCACCCAAGTTGAAGTCCTCCAGTATCCCAGAATGCAGTGGTCCCTCCTTAACTCAGGGTAAACAGAGATGCTGGGACACAGCTGGGCTAGGCATGCCACCTCACCCCCTGGGGATATTGGGTAGAACAAGCACTGCAGCCACGGAGTACTGCCATCCAGACCAGCTATGCTTCCTTTGGTGACAGCACGGGGGGCAGGCACTGCCTGAGCTCCAGAAAAAAAGGATTGGGCCCCTTGGAGCTCAGGTGGCACCCGACCAGCTGGTAGCCCAGTTAGTGAGATGTGGGGTGGTCCGCACCATATGAGCTCCGGAGGAAAAACAGGATCAGGCCCTTGAGAGCAACTGCCACTGCTTTATTGCTTAGTGACAGCAGCAAGAGGGTCCTGCTCCTAGTCTTGTCTCTGCTTACCATGCCTTTTGTAACCAGGTTCAGTTGTGCAGGTAAAGGACAGTCAGAGCAAGTTTTTCACATTACTATGTGACTGCTTCACTAAGCCGAACAATGCTTAGCTGATTAACATTTGTTTGGCGTACAGCATAAGGTCTGACAAGTCCCTTATGTATGCCATGGCTAAACAGGAAAAAAAAACATATGTGAAACCTAAAAGGAATACTTCCCCAGCTCAGATAGGCAAGGGCTTTTTTGTGGGGGGTTGCCTTCTGTTGTAGCATGGACCATAGTCAGGATCCTGTGAATAACTTTTACATCATATATCCTCTATTGCAGTTGCGACCAAGCCCTTTCTGTCTCTTGCTCCCTTCCTGGTATATTTGGTAGAGTTTGCCTGCCTCTCTTTCTGGTGGGGAGGGGGGGAGGGGGAAGGGGTGCTGCACGCACTTTATTGCTGTGTGAAAGGGGCTAGATGAGATGTTCATGTGGCCAAAATTGTATTGCCTGATTGCCTGCAAACACAAGGAACTATACTCAATGGCTTTGGGAGATCCCTTCCAGGCATATGTACTTGAAGCAGATTGATGCACTGATGGAATTTTACAGGAAGGAACCATGACATGATTATTCCGCATATGTATACTGCACTTCAAATATTTCATGTGGAAAGTTGGGGCATAAAAACTGAAAAAAACTGTTCCACAATTGTGAGGTAATGAGCCAAAAAACTACTTGCAACCTTGCATATATAGGAGTTTTGCTATAAGCCATTCTGTTTTTCCGTAGGAAAACATTTTCATTTACAAATGGTCCTCATTTTGGCAGCTGGACCTTTTTCCTTGTGCATGCAGCAGAAGAAAGTACTGTGTTTATTCAAATACAAGACGAGGGTTTCCCCCCCCCCCAATCAGCATGGGGAGGAAAAAAGCTCCTTCTCTAACATTTGTATACAAAGAAACCTTATCAAGTATGTTATATATTATTAAACTTCTGCCAAAAACAATGTGTGTTCAGTAATGGAAACCAACCATGAAGTTGATTAAATTCAGACAACACTGAGTGCAATTATAAAACACATGACCCATATTGGGCGAACATACAGATGGGAACCTATCACAATGTAGGTTATTGCAGAATTAGATACATGATAGTACCCATTGTGCTCAGTCTGCCATAGTGCAACCTTTTTCCCTGTATGGTGAGCCACTCCCTACATTGAACAAATTTCAACTCTCACAGCTGAGCTGTGCCTTTCTTTCCCAGTCATTCCTGTTTCTTTACCAGCCTTAAATGTCTGGCACAAATCACCAAATGCACCCCAAACAGTTCACCCACAATCCCCCTGTCATCTCCTCTGTCAGTCTGTTATATATTTGATTAGGATAGCCCTGCCCTCCACAAAGTGGAGCCAGACTAGATTGTCCTGTACCTCATCTTCATATACATTTTTGGATGATCTCAGCACTCGGAACAAAAACATCTGGTTCCAGTGATGAGTAGGGGCTAATTAGCACATGGAGCCTTTCTGGAGTGCAAATACATACTGAACAGCGCTGAGCTATATGGGGTCACCATAACTTGAAATTTTGTTGGCTCTGCTTTGGCCCAGCGCAATGAATTATATGGTAAAGCATGAGCCCTTTGGCTTTGTACTAATATCATGCATAGTGGGTACATGTGTGTGTGCTATTAATGTGCTGTAAACTTTCCTGGGGAGCACATCTACACATGTGCCTGTTGGGACCGAATTTGCTCCCAATGGGAGTAGTTTAGTGCAAATCTGCTCCTGCCCTGCT
>NW_005842861.1:447991-452382 GCF_000455745.1 Alligator sinensis | reverse complement strand
TCCCTACAGCAACCAGGGGAAGCTCCAGGCTCCCCCAGGCACCAGCCCTAGGCTAGTAGCGGGGCACCAGGGTCAGGCCTGGACTCCGGGGGCAGCTACCCCACCTCCGGGCAGCTGCCTCCCAACCCTGCACCCCTGCCCCATTTCTCTGAGACTAGAATGGGGGATGGGCAGTAGGTAGCAGGGGACGGTTTTCCAGTCTTCACTCTGATCGGTCGATCTGAGCCAGGTCTGGGAAGCAGGCAGTGACCCTGGTGGGGAAGGGACAGTTTCCCCCTCCCTCTGCTGCCTGGGATGACCAGGAGCAATTTGCTTCCAGTCAGCTGTCTAGATGTGTACCACAGTGCAAGAGCCATTGAGTTGTAAGTCTGCTACCTGTATTTACAGGTAGGAGCTAACCACACAGTAGACTAATTTACTGCCCAGTACATGCTGCACATGTGCAGACAGTGATACTTTACTGAGCAGCAGATTAGTCCACTGTGCAGTAAAGTGTCTCATGTAGACACACCCAGTGAGTACTATATATAAGTTGGTACAAAAATGCTTCTTAAAAATTTGTTTATGGAGTACTTGTGCTAAAACTTGAAGCAGTTTCAGAAAGCATAAATTGCATCCATTTTGAGTAAGTCTGTGGGTATCCATAGCAATTTGCCCATTTGTAAATTATTACTGGGGTGTTTATTTCAAAGTTAGTTTTTTCAAATTTGCCCCTCACTTCCATATGCTCAGGGAGAATAGGGTCTGACGGTAAGGGTCAGGGAGGAAAGGGGCTGTGGAGGAAAAACATTAGGGGGCAAAGGCCAAAGGGACCATTTGACTCTCCCTCCTCCAGATTTATTTTCCCTGCTGTAGTAGTGAGAAAGGGACAAATTCAAGGCAAACTTCCAATAATTTGCTTCTATACCTGTAAAATTATGACAAATTTATAGATTTACCATATACAGAATATATAACCCCTGGCTCTTGGCTGTGAGGGCTACCTGCCACTTTTTCAGGCTCTGGGGCCCGGGAGCATGGCCACCTCCTCTTGTGAGGTCTGCTCCCTTTTGGGGTCCCTGGTACACCAGCTAGAGGAGCTCCAGGCCACAGTCCAGAGACTGCATGCCATCAGGGACTGTGAGCAGGAGATTGACTCCTACTGCCAGGCCCTTCTACCCCGGGAGGCAGAGGGTAGACCACAGTCTCCCTCCAGGACAAGGGAGGACTCAGGAACATCCCTTACTGTCCACCCCAGGGGCTGGACCAAGGTGGTCAAGGGCCCCAAAGCCCACTGCACCAAGCCCCCGCCCCGCTGGAGCTTTGCAACAGGTATGAACCTCTTGCAGCCCCAGCAGAGCCTGCTGAGTTGCCAGCTCCCACAGGCAACACAGGCGCTACTGTAGCTACTGCCCCTGCTCTCCCCAAGACAAAACATAAAGTGTTTGTTGTGGGAGACTCCATCCTGAGGGAGACTAAGGGGGCTATCTGCCTCCCCGACCCCTTAGCCCGGGAAGTTTGCTGGTTCCCGGGAGCCAGAATCTGAGACATTGTGGAGAAGATCCCTAAGCTCCGCCAGCCCACTGACCACTACCCTGTGCTCCTCATCCATGTGGGCACTAATGACACAGCTCAGAGCACTCCCAGCCAGGTCATGAAGCACTACAGGGATTTGGGAGCGGGGCTAAAGGGTCTGGGGGCACAGGTGGTGTTTTCTTCCATCCTTCCCATCTCGGGCTACGGGCTGAGGAGGGAGAGGAGGATCCAGGTAGTGAACCAAAGACTGTGGCACTGGTGTCATTGGGAAGGCTTTGGCTTCCATGACCACAGTCTGTTCTTTGGTGAGAGAGGCAGTAAGCTGCTGGGAAGGGATGGCCTCCACTTCCTCGCGGCTGGGGAGGAGGCTCTTCTCAGCTAGACTGGCTGACCTGCTCCACCAGGCTTTAAAATAAGCCCGCCGGAGGATGGGGGGACTACTGCCACTGCTGGCCCGCTGAGCAACCCTTGTAAAAAGACAGCAAGCCAAAGCACTTAAGGGAACCCACCCCTGCCCCAGCCCTGGAACAAACTGTAGGCAAGGCTAGGGCCCCCAAGGGGACACTTGCGTGCCTATACACAAAATGCCAGGAGCTTGGGGAATAAACAGGAGGAACTTGTCCTCCTGCTAAATGAAAATAATTACTATGTCATAGGGATAATGGAGACCTGGTAGGACTCCACCCATGACTAGGCCACAGATATAGATGGCTATACCTTGTACAGGAGGGATTGAGTGGAGAAAAGGAGCGGGGGTGTAGCTCTCTATGTCAAGGAAAGCTACGCATCCCTGCAAACTGACATTGGCACCCGTGGTGGACAACTTGACACCCTCTGGCTTAAAATCTGTGGGGAACACAGCACAGGGGATGATCTGGTGGGTGTCTACTACAGACCCCCTACCCAGGGTCAAGACCTTGACCAGGAGTTTGACAGGGAATTGGCTGAGGCCACATGCTCCCGGTGTATGGTTGTCATGGGAGACTTTAAGTACCCAGACATCTCCTGGGAGGAGCACTCAGCCAAATCCGAGCAGTTGCAAAACTTTCTCTCACGAGTGGATAACCTCTATCTGATGCAGGAAGTCTGCGGGCTAATGAGAGGTAAAGTGCTGCTCGACCTGGTACTGGCAACCAGGGATGACCTAATCAGTGACCTAATGATCAAAGAAAAGCTGGGTGACAGTGACCACGAGCTGATCACCTTCACCATCCACTGTAAAGCTGGTAGTCAGTCAGCAATACAGAAGTCCTTGACTTCAGGAAAGCTGACTTTGACAAGCTAAGGAGGCTTGTCAGTGAGGCCCTAAAGGGCCACAACCCAAAGGGGAGGGGAGTTCAGGATGAGTGGTTGCTCCTCAAAGGAGCAATCCTGGATGCGTAAGCAAAGTGTATCCCATCTTGGAGGAAAGGCAGCAAAAGGGCACAGCAGCCCCCTTGGCTCTCCAGGGAACTAGTGGACCTCCTGCATCTTAAAAGGAAGGCCTACAAAGGATGGAGGACTGGAACCACCACCAAGAAGTAATACTCTACTCTGGTCCAGACCTGCAGAGAGCAAACCAGGAAAGCCAAGGCTGTGACGGAACTCCAGCTAGCTGCATACATCAAGGACAATAAAAAGTCCTTTTTTAGATATGTAGGGAGCCGGAGGAAAAGCAAAGGAAACATTGGACCCCTGCTAAACCAGATGGGACAACTGATAACCAATGCCCAGGAAAAAGCAAATTTGCTAAATGGGTACTTTGAGTTAGTTTTTCACCAATACCATTGGATGCTCCTGCCCACTGTAGGTCAGAGAGGCCCGGGTGAGGGAGAGTCCTTACCTTCATGAGGTCAGCTTCGATGGAGGGAACAAGCAAAGGAAACATTGGACCCCTGCTAAACCAGATGGGACAACTGATAACCAATGCCCAGGAAAAAGCAAATTTGCTAAATGGGTACTTTGAGTTAGTTTTTCACCAATACCATTGGATGCTCCTGCCCACTGTAGGTCAGAGAGGCCCGGGTGAGGGAGAGTCCTTACCTTCATGAGGTCAGCTTCGATGGAGGGAACACCTTGAGACGCTGGACACCTTCAAGTCAGCCGGCCCTGACGGTTTATACCATAGCTCAGCCCCTGGCACAGATCTTTGAGAACTCCTGGCACTCTGGTCAAGTGCCCAATGATTGGAAGAAGGCCAATGTGGTGCCTATCGTCAAGAAAGGGAGGAAAGTAGATCTGGCAAACTACAGGCCCATCAACCTGACCTCTATTTTGGGGAAGGTCTTGGAAAAGATTATCAAAGAGGCCATCCTTAACAGACTAGCTGACGGCAATATCCTGAGGGATACCCAGCACGGGTTTGTTGCGGGTAGGTCTTGCTTGACCAATCTCATTTCCTTTTACAACCAGGTGACCTATCACCTGAACAAGGGGAAAGAGATTGATGTCACATATCTTGACTTCAAAAAAGCCTTTGATCTGGGATCCCATGATCACCTCTTGGCAAAACTGACTAAACTGTGGCCTTGACCTCACCACGATCTGCTGGCTGGGAAACTGGCTCTGTGGTAGGACCCAAAGTGTGGTGTTTGATGGAAGTCAATCATTGTGGTGTGCTCTGACCAGTGGCATCTTCAAGGCTCTGTCCTAGGGCCTATACTTTTTAACATCTTCATCAATGATGTAGACATTGGTGTCAGAAGTGGACTGGCCAAGTTTGCTTATGATACCAAACTCTGGAGTAAAGCATCCACACCTGAGAAAAGGAGGCTGATCCAGGTAGATCTTGACCGGCTCATTAAATGGGTGGACGAGAACCTGATGGTGTTTAACACCGAAAAATGCAGGTTCTCCACCTTGGGAGGAAAAACCTACAGCATCTTTATAGGTTCAGC
>NW_005842861.1:437901-447890 GCF_000455745.1 Alligator sinensis | reverse complement strand
ATGCTTCTCAAGCAAATCCTGGGATGTCATTCTCCCATTGTACTCAGCCTTGGTGAGGCTGCAGCTGGAGTACTGCGTCCAGGTTTGGGTTCCACAATTCAAAAAGTATGTGGAGAAGCTTGAGAGGGTGCAGAGGAGAGCCACGCGCATGATCAGAGGTCAGGAAAATAGACCTTATGAAGAGAGGCTGAGAGTCATGGGACTCTTCAGCCTGGAAAAGCGCAGGCTCAGGGGCGATCTGGTGGCCACATATAAGTTTATCAGCAGTGTTCACCAGGATCTGGGGGAACATCTGTTCACCAGAGCGCCCCAGGGGATGACAAGGTCAAACGGTCACAAACTCTGTCATGACCGATTCAAGCTGGACATAAGGTAGAACTTCTTTACTGTATGAGCCCCCAAGGTTTGGAATAGCCTGCCGCTGGAGGTGGTTCAAGCACCCACTTTGAATGCCTTCAAGACATGTTTGGATGTTTATCTTGCTGGGGTCCTATGATTGCTGCTGACTTCCTGCCCCTGGGGTGCGGGGCTGGACTGTGATTCTTTAGGGTCCCTTCCGGCCTGAATGTCTATGAAATCTATGAATTATTGGGGGGGGTTATCCTTTATGTTCATGTAAACATGGTAATTAAATTTAATTGTGGCTTTTAAATAGAAATATGCTTTAAAAATATAAGCAACCAAAATAACAGATCAAAATACAGCTGTTCTGCTATTTTATTTGTATGTTTATTCTCAAAATATATCATAATTTTTTCCCACATAAATAGTCTGTAGGAAACTTCATCAGTTCTCCTTTTACAGGTGAACCATTTTCAACATACCCTCAAAATAAAAAAGCAGCATTTGTATCTCTAATGTTGTTTCTTTTTTATTGTCAGTAAATGCAGGTTAACATTGACTGGGACAAAAAGGAGCTATTCCTAAACGACAGTTGTAGCATATGAGCATGATGTTAAGAGAGAAAGCCCTTAGTTTTATGCATCTAGTGGAGGATCCTGGGAAAGAGGGTGATACATTTGTACACCCCTTCAATTTCACTTCCCTTCCTGCTGTCTGTGTCAGACAAGGGGCCCATCTTGCCAGAGCTGGGCTGACCTTTTTTCTCTAGCTGGTAGCCAGCCAATGGCATCTGCTATATCTTTCTGGCCCCTAAGGACAAGGGCCCATTTCTGACTGCTGCGCCCCTAGATCCACTGTTGCATGCATTGTTTTTCTTGTTTTTGCCAGCTTCTTAATGGTATAACTCAAGCCACTGTGATTATTGTTAAAATGTCACCATTTGCCCAATGTTACCACACAGTGCCCTGTTAGGCCCTGATTTTGTAGAGGCGTTTTGAGTATGCCATGCCCTTATTTAGAACACCAAGCTGTTTGAATTCAGAGTTAATAGATGGTCAAGGGGGTTTGCCCCCTTCTGCACAGACCAGCAGCCCACGTGTTTGGGCAGGGCTGGGGGCTGAGTTGGGATACTGATAATTAGTCACAGTGGCTGCTGACAGATGTGGAAAAAAATGAAACAACCATGTTTTACCAAAAGCAGTGCCTTAGTTCAACTAGATCTGCAGCATCTGTATAGATCATGTGCTTCTGTGGGGCTTTTTGGTGCTTTTATCTAATTTAATCAGCTAATAGATAAAAGCACCAAAAAAGCAGTGTTAAAGTGCTCAATCTATACAGATGTTGAGTAAACTGGGTCAAACTAATGTGATGCCTCTTCTGGGGATGTGGTAGGTTTGGCATAGGGGCACCTCAAGTTTAGAGTAAAGCGCTGTTTTAGGGTTTTTTGTTTCTTCTTTTTTTTGTCTGTAAGCAGCCCATGAGGTAGTGTTGGCACATTTGACTTTGTAAAGGTGTTACTTTGTACCTGATAGCCTCTGCTGTGTTGCAAAAACCCAACCGAGTTTCCCTTGAGGGGATTGGTATTTGCAGTGCTTATCTGCATTCTTAAGGACTGTTTTTCCTCAAAACAATTCTGTATATACATGTTAATTAACACAGTTTAAATGTCCTAATTTGGACTGCCCTAGTCTACATTAACTTTAATCCTCATTCAGTGAAGATTAGTTGATTTGGACTGGAGCTCATTTTAATTCAGATTACAGACATCCATGTGTATATAGTGATGGCTGTAGTCTGAATTAAACCTAGAAAAACATAACATCTGTAAATGGCCCTACTGACTTAATTGAGTTTCTGTCATTGCAGGATCAGGCATTTAACGTTTTATTTTAGTCTCTGACATGCACATCAAAAGCTCCTGGTTATGTTAATGATGCAGGGTCCTACCTACTCTGAGAAGCTCACTGTGGGAACCTGTTGGCAAATGCTAAATCAAGGTAATCACTGAAGCGTGTGCATGACTTAAGCCAGCCTGCAGGAACTCTCAGGCCCTGTGTATTTGAGGTCATTTGCTGATGTGTCTTGCTCTTTCTACCTGCCATAGCTGTTTCTTGCTGGCCATTTTGAAAGAAACCAAGCCAACTGTTTCTACCAGTGCCCCTTAGGCTCTTAGAATTTGATCCAGTGTTTGGCCTTCTGCAGTTTTGGACCTACAGATCCTCTGAGTTAGTGTCTCATAAATGTAGCGCTGAAATTTCTATATTGAGGTCATTGTTTAACCCAGGGGTGGGCAATTATTTTGGCTGGAGGGGCTGCTTTATGAGTTTTGGTGGGCTGTTGAAGGCTGCAAGGGTAGCCCTGCCTCTTGACAAATGCCCTGCCCCCAGCCACCATCTTGGAGGTGCCGTCTTGAAGGGCAGCCCAGGGCTGGGGTTTACAGAGGGCTTACTGAGGGGCCCCACAGGGTAGATGGAATCACCTGGAAGGCCAGATCTGGCCTACAGGCCATATTTTGCCTACCCCTGGTCTAACCATATACGTTACTTTTCTTTTTTGCCATCGTACTAAATTTGTGCTTTTATTTAAAAATCATTAAAACTTTGATTTAAAATTAGTAAGAATGAAAACTGTAGCAGCATGCTGCTGTTGGATGCCTCTCTTTTCCAAGCTGTCTGCTATTGCATAGGACAGGCATTGGTACATTACAGTCCACAGTAGGTATTTTGATATGCCTTGTTAGATTGGGATGAGCTGCAAGCAGAAATAAATACTTGATGATTCATTTGATTAGTTGAATGGCATTTTGGGGAGTTTGTATGTAAAATGAATCCAGCTCTGGCAAAGTAATGGCCACGCACTTTAGTAAAGTGCCAAGAATTGGAACCCTAAATTGTTCCAGCCTGCCTTACAATATTAGGAAAAGTCTGACTTTGAAAAGTGGTTAGTGACATTCTTATCTTCCTGTAAAACACAAATGTCACTATGTGTAGAAGAGTTTAGTTTTATTGTAACTTTCTGTTTGCACATGTTGCTTTTTACATGGAAAAGCCCCTTCTTTAGGAATATGGAAAGGTGCTTGGCTACCATTATGTGACAGTTCAGGGTTGGCTCCTCTTCCTTTGTTTTTTAAATAAACTGAGAAGGAGAATTATTTGTCAACTCATTTGTTCATGCATGGTCTATTTATATTTAAGCAAAAAAATAAATACAAATTTTTTTTTTTTTAAATCCCATCATCTGCTTTGTTTGGAAATGCTTTCTTTGGCTGTCCATTGATGTTTTTCTCCCAGTAGAGATCTTATTTTTATAGCAAACTGAGTTTCACAATCTTTGGTTCCATTCTCCAGATGTTCAAGAGCATGCAGAATGGATGATCTATTTAATTGACTCTTTCCTAACTACTTGATGCACTGAAAAATGAAATCTAATTATCTTGGGCACCAATATTTCAACAACATCCATTTTTTAAATATGTATGAAGCACTGAATAATTGCCCATTACCTAGCCAGACAGGCTTTACTTTTAATTGATCTTAACACCCATCCACCTCTCTCCTCCCACAAAGCTGAAATAACTACAGAAAATTTTGGAAATCTGTTTCCATAGCATAACAATGATGCATGGTTTGAAAACAGTTTTATTGATTTTTCTACATGAGCTGCATTGAATCTTCTTATAGGCAATCAAACTATTCCTCACAGCTGATGACATATCTGTTGCTTGGTTTTAAATTCAAGGTAACTTTTATTTTTATACTTTAATTGACTCAGGAAGGTTGAATGGTATGGTGAAAAAAGAAAAACATGTTAAAGCACCTTAAATAGGATATTGCCAGGCAAGAGGAGGGGAGGGGAATCTGTTTTCTAGTAGGTCTTGCATTTAATCTGACACTTGATGCTTAACAGTGTCAACAGGATCGACAAAACATTTTTCCTACAACAAGGTACCCAAAGAGTTTTTTTTCACCAAAGGTATATTTTTTTCCTGTACCACCTAGGATTATTTGTTGTTTGCTTGCTTGTTTGTTTCCATCTCGAAAGAGAACTAGCTCTGGACAGTTTAAGCATGCAACAGTTGTCCTGTCCTAAATGCTTTGAAAGCTTGTGGGTGTCCTCTCTGCACCCCTTCTCTCCAAAGTATAAAACTAGTATCCCACTGTATGTGGCTTGTCTATAACCAGCACAAGTTCCAAGAAGTGTTTCCGTTACAATATAGTCAACAGAGACTTCATGCCAGTGTCTCACAGGGCTTTCTGTGGATACACATACTATCTAATAAAGGAAACAAGAATAGGAACAAATAGAAGTTCTGGACATAAATTTTCGAGTTAAGAGTTGTTACTTCCTTTTTTTCCTTTCTTTTTGGAAGTGTACATTTAGTTCATTTTGATGCATTCTTTATCCTGATCACAAAGCTACAGAGTAGTGGAAAATCCTGTGGAAGCTAGTTCCTACAATAGACACCTAGTGGCCTGTGGACGCAAGAGGTTCTCATAAGATGGACACCTATGCATGCATATTTTGGACGGTTTCTCATTGAGAATCCTTCTTTAGGGCTGAAAGGGGAAAAGGATCAAATGCAAAGTTATCCAGTCATGCTGGCAGCTCTCATTTCCCTCCTAAAGCAGCATCTAAGAATTCCTTCTTTTGAGCCTTGACATCTGCAACTTCCTTTTCACCATTGCCCTACTCCTCTTGGATTAGAATTGTAGGGAAGGAAGGGACCTGAAGAGTCATCTAGATTAGCCCCCTACACAAATGCAGGATAAACTCTTCCTAACAGATGAATTATTCCATTCAACAGTATGAAATCTCAGAACAAATTTCTGGACAAAATGTGGATCTATAGATCTCTGTGCCTACGAACTGACATTGAACAGCCTGTATGCATTGCCATTAATAATAAGGTTTGTGGTTATAGTTTAATTTGCTGGGTCAGCTCAATGATGCATCAAATCTTGGATTTCTTTCTTTAGATGTTCTCTACATTCCTTTCACAAATTATATTTTAGAGGCAGATTTCTTGGGGAGACAGGAAGGACTCCAGTATGAACCTTCCACTAAGGCTTTTGTGGAAAAAATTGAACATAACCATCCAGCTTCGTGTGATTTCAGTTAGGATAATGTTTTGTATCAGTAGAATATGAATAATTGTCTTTCCTGTGCCTTGTCTAGACTTCTAATGGATGCTCTTAATAAACTGTGAAGTTGAACATTTGTATACTTACAAACTATTCTTGTTTGTTTTCAGTCATGGTCTAAGAACTTAAATTTTGTGATTCTAGCACATATTTCTCTTCTGTTTGCAATGTAACTGTAGCACAGTACAATGATAACTTAACTTGGAGTGTAGATATATAACTGTTCATTTTCCAAGGAAATTTAGGATTCAAATTGCTAACTAATTAACAACATCTATGTGTGTGTATATGTGTATAATATAGATATAGATAGCTATCTAGAGAATTATGGTTTGATATTTTTATGGCAGCCAAGAGCAAGTAATGAGAGTACATACTGAGAAGTGTGGAAGAAATGCTGTCTTACTTCTGTTTACTGTACTATAGAGAGTGCTTGAGAATTGATTTGTTAAGCTAGTAATGTCATGAGTCAATTAAGGTGTTGGAACTTGGCCCAGTGTGCAGGAAGTTCTGCCTTGTACTATTTGCTTTTATTTTAGCAAGACCTAGCACTTTTCTCTTGACTTCTCTTTAGTCAAAAGTAGCAGATGATGGCCAATGGAAGATTAAATTTGTTGGTCTGATTACTAATAGTACAGAATATTTATAGCACTGAGTTAAAGGTGGGAACCTCTATTTCTGCTGCAACCAAGGTGACCCTTCCCACAGAATGTCAGCCTAAACAGGGCTCGGGGACAGATTCTTCTGCTCCCAATCTAAGCTCTGATGAGATCCTTGCCAAGTCAAAAAAGTAAGTGGAAGCAGCTGTGTTCATCAAGTGGGCCCCTGTTTTACCAGCCGCTGCTGCCTGTCACTCAGCTACAAACAAGCCTCCTACTTCAGTGCATGCATGCACTGAGCAGCACACAATAGGGAGAATAAATCCTTTACTGATTTGCCCTGGGTCCCAGCATCTACTAATGGCATCATACAGGAAGCAGTTAAGTATCTGCCTTCCTCTATAAAAAGGAAAATGGTTTTGTAATAATTTCTACCTTTTTTTTCCCCTTGCTAAGCCAGGAAAAGGGGGGGGGGGGTTGTTTGTTTTTTTTTATCAAAGATGCAATCTCTACCCAAGCATCTCTTTAGCTGGTATTACCTTGAAATGCTCAGTTGAGATTAAGGGACCCAAATTGTTAGTATGGAGCAGGATATAAACTTTAGTGGCTTCCATCTATACTTTTTCCTTAATCCTTCCTTTCCCACAAGAAATAACATTTTTAAATTCTCAGCTACCACACAGATGCTTCATTTGGTTTTAGCTCCTTTGACACAATCCTTCATAATGTTGGTTGTTTTTTTTGGGGGGTGGGGGGTTGCTTTATATCTCTCTATTTTGCCAACACTGATGTTGCCTTCCTCATCATAAGCATTATTAGGCTTATGGGATCTTGCAGGAGTATATTGCCCAGATGGGACCATCTTCACTGATAAGGGAGTTCTTAATTCAGACCGTATGTTCATAAATTGACTTTAAATGTTCTAGCTGATTGAAAGACTGAGTCCTGCCATTGCTGAATCTAAAGTACATCCACAATATGAAAGATGGCACAACCATGCCATCAAGACTATTTTACCATCTTTTACAGGTGAATAAGAAAGGTATCCAAATCCCAATTAAAGCTCTGCAGGTGGGATTGCATAACATAACAATTAAGAAAACTACAGGTAAGAGCAGATATTTCTTTTTCAATTTGATAAAGTTCCCATCCTTTTTCTTACCCTAGCAATTCTCAACCAGAGTGCCATGGTACACATGGGCTACCATGGGGGCCTGCAGGGATGAAATCAGGCCAAAAGATGATTGGAGTTGCAGCTAGCAGGGGACATGAAGGGTTAACAAGAGGGATTTTTACAAGTATGTCAGCAACAAGAGGAAGATCAGGCAAAGTTTGAATACCTTGCTGAATGAGGGAGGCAACCTAGTGACAGATTATATAGAAACGGCTGAAGTATTTGATGCTTTTTTACCTCAGGCTTCTCAGGTAAGGTCAGCACCCAGACTGCTGCACCTGGCAGCACAGTTTGTGGGGGAGGTGATCATCTAACAGTGACAAAAGAGCAGGTTAGGTACTATTTAGAAAAGTTACATGTGTATAAGTCCATAGGGCCAGATGCAATGCACCTAAGGGTGCTGAGGGAGTTGGCTGATGTGATTGCAGAGCTGCTGGCCATTATCCTGGAAAACTTGTGGCGATCGGGAGAGGTCCAAGACAATTGGAAAAGGGCAAATATAGTGCCCATCTTGGAAGAAGGAGGATCTGAGGATCTACAGACTGGTCAGCCTCACTGCACTCCCTGGAAAAATCATGGAGGAAGGTCCTTAACAAATCCATTTCTAAGGCCTAGGAGGAGAAGGTGATTAGGAACAGTCAGCATGGATTCACCAAGGGAAAGTCATTCCTGCCCAACCTGGTTGCCTTTTATAATGAGATGACTGGCTTTGTGGATGTGGGGAGATCAGTGGATGTGATATACCTTGAGTTTAGAAAGGCTTTTGATACAATGTTCTTGCAAGCAAGCTAAGGAAGTATGGGTTGGATGAATGGTCTATAAGGCAGATAGAAAAGTGGCTAGATTGTTGAGTTCAAAGGGTAGTAATCAATGGCTCTATGTCTACTTGGCAGCCAGTATCAAGTAGAGTGCCCAAGTGGTTGGTTCTGGGGCCAGTTTTGTTCAATATCTTCATCAGTGAACTGAAAGATAGGATGGAATGCACCCTCAGTAAGTTTACAGATGACACCAAGCTGGCAGGAGTAGTAAATGTGCTGGAGGGTAGGGATAGGATTCAGAAAGACCTAGACAAGTTGGAGGATTGGATCAAAAGAAATCTCATGAAGCTTAGTAAGGACAAGTACAAGTTCTGCACTTAAGACAGAATAGTCTCATGCACTGATACAGGCTGAGGACTGCCTGGCTAATCAGCAGCTCTGCCAAAAAGGAGCTGGGGGTTACAGTGGACAGTAATCTGCATGAGCCAGCAGTGTGCCCTTGGTGTGAAGAAAGCTAATGCCATACTGGGCTACATTAGTAGGAACATTGCCTGCAGATCAAGGAATGTAGTTGTTCCCTGCTATTTGGCACTACTGAGACTGCATCTGGAGTACTGTGTCCAGTTTTGGGCCCCCTACAACATAAAGGATGTAGACAAATTGGAGAGAGTCTAGTATAGGGCAACAAAAAGGATTAGAGCACTGGGGCACATGACTTCTGAGGAGAGGCTGAGGGAACTGGGTTTATTTAGTCTGCAGAAAAGAAGACTGAAAGGGGATTTAATAGCAGCCTTCATCTACCTGAAGGGTCGTTCCAAAGAGGATGGAGCTAGACTGTTCTCGGTAGTGGTAGATGACTGAACAAGGAGCAATGGTCTCAAGTTGCAGAAAGGGAAGTTTATTAAATATATTAGGAAAAACTTTCTTTCCAGGAGGGTAGTAAAGCACTGGAACAAGTTACCCATAGAGGTGGTGGAACCTCCATCCTTGTAGGTTTTTTAAGACCAGTGGTTAGATAAAGCTTTGGCTGGGATGATGTAGTTGGGGATGGTCGTGCTTTGAGCAGGGGGTTGGACTAGATGACCTCCTGAGATCCTTGCAACCCTAATTTTCTATGATTCTTTTAAAAGTGAGCTCAATACTAGGACTGTTATATATGCAGTCACTTACACATGTTCACAAGATCAATCCAGAGATTTCAGATGGAAATCCATATTTTCAAAATCATTATGGCTTGTTGTAGTGTTTCTAAGTTGCTTACATCAGAATAATTGCTGTATTATTTAAGAGCTGCCATTTTCTGAGGGGTGCCTTGAGTCTAAAAAGGTGGAGAACCACGGCCTTAGAGGAAGTTATTTCTTAAAAGCTATTTGTTGGTTGATGTCCAAAGAGTTGAAATATCACTGCTAAGGAGCTCAATTTGGCTCAATTACTAGAGCTAAAATTAAGTTAGTCTTATGTAGTGGATGGCTGGGTCATATTGGTTTTCTATGTTGTGGGTTTCTGAGGTATACTTGGATTTTATTTGTAGTATTAGGTGAAAGAGGTATAATAAAACTAGGATAAGTGTGCAATAAAACAAAACTGTCCTTATTTTGGTTTGAGACAGAGTAGATGTTTACTGCCCTTTTCCTGATATAGCTAGATTTTTTTGGATCACCCACTTGTGATCTGGCATTTATTTTAGTTCAGTAATGACCAAGGGTTTTGTAGTTGTTTTAAAATGTAGTTTGATTATGTTGTTCTTTTCAAGAAAGAAAAAGCCTAAAAATTCCACCCTGTGGTATATAATGGTTTTAGATTTGAATTTTGTTCTTATGATTATTGTATGATAACAGGTGATAGGAAATACAAACTTAGACCAGAACCCATCCTTCAGAATATATTCCATTTTTGCTCGGTGTTGAAGTATCAGGTTGTAATTTCACATCCCTAACTTCTGCCTTTTCTCCCACGCTTCCCCCTCCCCCCCCCC
>NW_005842861.1:431527-437866 GCF_000455745.1 Alligator sinensis | reverse complement strand
CCCCCCCCCCAGCTTTCTGTTCCAATTACTGCCATTTTGAGAAGTGGAAAACATTTCAAGCTTGCTTTAAAATCCTTTTATGTAACTCAGCATATTATTTGGAAGTTGAAACAGGAGACAGTTTGGACTGTGTGTTGTTAGAAGTCTGCATATTGTAACTGACTCCGTGCCAAGCCTCTGTTTGTACATTTTATAAATGCAGCTATTTATGAGAGTAGTATCTTTGTCGTTTTGATGTCCTAAGAGCCACAAGATAGTGGCTTAAGCACATGTGCCATCTGTGTAAGAAAATACTGAATGTGTTAACCCAGTTCATATGAAATGGATGCTGGCTCATCCTCATTTTTTATCTTTGTGTTTATTGGGCAAGTTATATTTTAACTTGAAAAATGGTCAAATGTACTATATTTCATTTTATGGCTTTGTCATAAACAGTGGGACTTCTCCTAAATCAATAAGTGAATAAACCTGTCAAAAAAAAAGTAAGCATACTGAAAAAATTGTGTGTAAGTGTTTTTCCACTGTATTGCAAAACATTGTTTGAGTAGGTAATTCTGGTTAGATTATAAGATTATTCCTTTCTCTCTCTTCCCTTTTATATACTTACTGACTCTCATAGAGTAACAAAATTGACCTGCTCTGATTGTTCAACAAGAAGTTGGCAACCATTCTTTGCTCACCTGTAATATTTAAAATGCGTTCCTCATCATTTGTTTTTGCTTGTATCTCTTTGTAAATTGGCAAGATATTTTTTTCTTTTTTCTTAAAGTGTGTTTGCTTTAAGAAAAATCAGTTTTGTTCTAGTGACTTTTAGCTAGTCCTTCTTGGCTTTCCAACCCGGGAAGATGCATAAAAGCCAGCTGAAATATAGTACTTTGATACAGATTTTTATTTATTGCATAGCTGTGTGTGCATGTGTATAAACATATACTTAATGTACACGTAGGGTGTATACACAATATATGTAAAATGCAGTTGTGTTCATGACATAGGTAGGACTCTAATATTTCTTATAGTTTATCTTTTATAAAAAGGTGCTTTTAAACGTTATCACAAAATGTATAAGTTACTGCATGAGAGAAGCCAGAGACAAAGCCCAAACTCTAAAGTTAATGAATTTCTTGGTTGGTGATGAGATTATAAAGTCATTTATTTTATTTTTTTAAAAGAGAAACTAAAGAATAAACTGTCAGATAACTGTTATATTCATCTAAACTATCTCTGTGTTCAGTAGATGGGCCTATTTAGCCTGTAACCAATTTAGTTTGATTTATTTTTTGAAAAAATAGGTGCTTCTTGTGCTTCACCATCTGTTAACACTGTGCATACTAATAAACTGGGATCTGGGTTTTCTTTTTGCCATGGAAAAATGCAGGTTTTCTCCTTTAAAAAAGAAAAATGTGGGAAACTGCAGGCTTCCTCTTGCAGGAGGGGGCTGCTTGGGGCTGGAGGGGGTGGGAGGAGTGGGCGCACACATGCCCATGGCAGCCAGGCAACGTGGCAAGTCAGTGAGGCAGGGGGCATAGACAACGTATACTTACAAAATATTCTTGTTAAATCAGCAACTAGCAATATCTGCCCCTTTGGTCCTTCAATCCATTATCATATTTCTTACCCCTCTAACTGTCTTTAAGCATACTTCAAAGACAATTCTACCATCAGTGCACAGTGGAAGGAACACTTTAAAGATCTTCTGAACTGGCATGGCTGGTGCAGGGGTCCTGGCGGTGGCAGCAAGTCTCACCACCTACTCTGCCTTTTTGAACCAAGTCCTGCCTGCTGCATTGCGGAGATGGCTCCTGCCCATGCCAGTCCAGTCAGGCTTCAGCCCTGTGCCCACTGTGGGTGCAGAAATCTTGGGGGGGGGGGGGAAGGGGCTCCCCATGGCCCATGCACATGTCCCACACACCTGGGGACTGGGGGATATGAGGCAGTGAGTCGGGAGCGAGGGGCACCACCAGGGCCTGGGGGCTATTTTCTACTTCAACTATTTACTGGATTGGGACTGGCCATTTATGTTTACAAATGGGCCCTGGTATAAAAAAGGTTGAGCCATTGTTGTAGAGGAAATTACTCCAGACTATTGTTCACAGTTGTTGGCAAAGTATTCCTTTATAAGATAGGACATGTTGCAACTTAAAGACACAGAATTGCAAAGTATAATTTTCTTTATAGGAAACGCAATAAATGAAGCTTGAGGCTTGACAGTATCTATAGGGCACCTATACACGTGTATCGAGGCTGCTCAGACACGTTGTAATTACAGCGCATCAGAGCAGACTTGATTAATCAAGACTGCCGGCAGACTCCAGCTTCATGTGTATCAGCATCCCTGACCTGAAAAATGGTGGCGGGGGCACTTTAACTAAAGCTCATTCTACAAGCTTTAGTTAAAGCGCTGCCACTGACATTATTCAGCTTAAGGAGGGTGACATATGTGACGCTTGGGGAGCTTTAGAGTGGCTCCCAGAGCAGCTCTAATTTTAGTACCCCCCTCCCCGCCTCCCAGAGCACATGTATAAATGCCCAATATGCCCACCAGTTTCACTTCTAACCTAACGACTAAGAACTGCGGTCAACAATTGACCCACCAAACTTGTGCTTGTTTGAATCATTATTGCAAGCAGGGCATGTTCCTGCCACCCCTGGAGGTTTAATTCACGGTACTTTTAGAGCAAGTCCAACCTAGTACCACTTATATATGCTGATGACCAAAGGGATGAAGTAAAGGAAAGCCTCTTTTTTGCACTGCTTTTTTTTTCAAATGTTGTGAGTATTGCCTTGGTTTCCTAGAAATTCAAGGTCAAGACTTTTGTTCTTGCTGTAAGGTTGGACACTATGTAGTATTATCCTAAATTCTGAGTAGTTGGGGCTATTTGCTTGGGGCTGATGCGACAAGGAAGTGCTTTCTGCATCTTTGCTTTGGGAGCTCAGTTACAGTGGAACATACTCCCATCTGACCACAGAATTAGCCCCTTTTCAAAAGTGTTAAGATCCTTCTGATTTCAGAAGGCCTCTGGCGTAGCACATTTGGTTTTATTTGTGGTTTTATGCTAATTTTAAATGTTTTTTTTTTTCCTTACTGCTGTGTGCTTCTGCAGCTAGTTAGTATTTGTTCTACTGGAAAAAGGCTTTTGATTTCAGCAGGGAGATGCAGTATCAATGATTTAAAAATTGGAATGGTCTTTCAGGCACAGTAGTAGATACAGAGAGCCTGAATCTCCTTGAAGACTGAATTGGATAAGGTTAAGAAAGGGGTGGTATGAAGGAACAGGGAGTTCTGGCACAGCAGTCATTGTGTATGAGATATGGAGATACATGTTTGTTACCCTTAGCTTGGGTAGAAAGGTGCCTCCTGTAGTGTGAAGGGTACCTAGTAATCCCATGCCTTAAGGTTTCTGCTGGTTGCCATTTGAGGCCAGAAAAGGGTAGGGGTGTGGAAATTTCTGTCTTCTGCTGAAACATTTGGATCTTGGCCAAAATTAAGTTGTAGATTTTTTACTAGGGTATGCCAGTGTCCTTGCCAGTAGTTACTAAACCAAGAGGTTCATGGCTAGAGTAGTCTTGCTTTTCCACTCAGGATGATACAAATTGCAAAATGTGGGGTCAGGAAGGCATTATTCCCTAGATCAGAATGGCACATATGGTAGGGTTTTGCTTTCCTCTGCCAACACTACAGTAAAGGCATTGTCAGTTCTGTTGCCTCTGTTGTCATCTGTGATGCATTAGGGGTGTTCTTGATGTTTTAGCTGTTTCTCCTCGTAGCTGGGGGTGAAGATTGTTAGTGACAATTTGGGGAATTCCTCTCATTAATGCTTGCTTATGAATGCCAGGGGCTGGACTCAATGGCCCAAGAGGCCCCTTTTAGTCTTATGCTTCTATGTACTCATTTCTGTTTTGCTGAATCAGCAAACAGCAATATCTGCTCTTGATTTTCCTTTGGTCCTTCAATCCATGACTTATTTTTTTACCCCTCTGATTGATTGTCTTTAAACATGCTTTAAAGACAATTCTACCATCAATACACACTGGAAGGGACACTTTAAAGAGCTTCTGAACTGGGATTCAAATGTCAGAGACAACACCATCACAGCCATTCCACAACATCCCATTAAGGACAACCTTGCAGACCCACCAACCTATCAAGAGCTGTTGAGCAGGCAAAGAACAATAAATATATGGTTCCGTTGGAAAACCAGCTGAAATTTACAAGCATGATGAGAAAAGCTCTCACCAACTGCATACTGTTATTCTGAAAATATGGGAACATGAATAGATTCCCAGTTTCTTCAAAGGTGCCAGAATTGTATCCATAGTTAAGAAAGTAGATCAGATTGCAGCAGTTACCATGGAATTGGACTCCTAGCCAGAGGTGAGCAGATTCTCAGTCACATTCTTCTCTATAAAATGTGGGTGAGAATCTTTCCTCACCAGGGAGATTCTACCTAAGTCCCATATGTGGTTTCAGACCATTTTGAGGTACAATAGACACAATCTTTTTATATAGCAGGAGAAGTGCAACAAATATCACAGTCCATTACATGGACTTCTTGACCTGACTAAAGCCTGTGAGTCAATCAACAGAGAGATCCTGTGGAAGATCCTGATGAGATCTGGATGTCTTCCAAAATTCAGCAACTGTCCTAAGCAATGGCTTGAAAAGGGACCCCTTCACCATTAGAACTGGAGTTAACCAAGGATGCATAGCTGCACCAGCCATTTTTTCCCCATATATATTAACAGCTATTCCACATCTCATTGCTAATATACTTCCATCTGGAGTTAGCATCCAGTATTGCATGGATGTGAATCTCTTTAATATTAACCAGTTTTGTTCCAAATCCAAGATAAGCAATACATCCATTGCTGATCTTCAGTACACTGACAGTTGTGTTGTGTGCGCCCACTCGGTTGAGGAATTTAGGTCACTCTCAGCTGTTTCTGTAAAATGTCTGAAATTCTTGTACTCACTGTCAGCTTCACGAAAACCAAGGTATTTTTTACCAACTTAGTGGAAACCAGTTAGCTGCTTCATTACATATTGCATTTAGATGGCAGTCTGGACAACGTTGAACATTACCCCTACCTCAGAGTTTCATAGTAGCTAGGGTCAGGAGGGACCTGAACAGATCATCTAGCCTGACCCTCTGCCACAGGCAGGAATGAATGCTGGGATCACAAGACCCCAGACAGGTGATCATCCAAACTCCTCTTGAATTTGCCCAAGGTAGGGGCGAGGACCACTTCCCTGGGAAGTTGGTTCCAGATTTTGGCCACCCTAACTGTAAAATATTGCCTTCTGATCTCTAACCTAAACCTATTCTCCATCAGCTTATTACCATTGTTCCTTGTCTCACCCCAGGTGGTGCTGGGGAGAAAAGGGCTCTGCTTATTTGCTGTTGATCTCCCCTGATGAGCTTGTAGGCAGCCACCAGGTCCCCCCTCAGCCTCCTCTTGCTGAGGCTGAACAGGTTCAGGTCCTTCAGTCTCTCCTCATAGGGCCTGTCCTGCTGCCCTCTCACCAAGCGGGTGGCCCTCCTCTGAACCCTCTCCAGGCTGGCCACCTCCCTTTTGAAGTGCAGCGCCCAGTACTGGACGCAGTACACCAACTGCAGCCTGACCAAAGTCGCATAGAGGGGGAGTATCACTTCTCTGGACTGGCTTGAGATGCACCTTTGGATGCATGACAAGGTATGGCTGGCCTTGCTGGCTGCAATCTGGCAATAATGACTCCAAGATCCCTTTCCGCCTCTGTGCTTTCAAGAAGGGACCTTGGTAGTCACCTTTCCCCAAAAAGTAAATGCTGATGGCAATGTTCAGCAGCAAATAAAAATCTTCCAGTGCTCCTTTTGGGCATCTCTGAAATGGTGTCTTTGATCTTGATATCAGGACCTAAACCAAACTTCATGTGTAGTAGGCTGTAGTGTTCCCTACCTTGTTGTCTAGGTGTGAAGCCTGGACTAACATATCAGAAGCACTTGAAAGCCTTGGAACGTTACTATCAATGATGTCTTCAGAAACTCCTCCTTATCAATTGGAGGGATGAAACAACAAATGTCAGGGTTATAGCATGTATACAGCACCAGCTCTGTTGGACATGACATGTCGTAAGGATGCCTGAGTAGCTGGCTCTCAAAACGGGTCTTATACTTCTAGGTCACCAGTGTTCATCGCTCCAGAAGTAGGCAAAAGAAGAGATTCAAGGACACTTTGAAGGCCAGTCTGAAGAAATGTGATATTAACATCAACACCTGGGGGACTCCAACACTGAATTACCCCAATGACACCAGGAAGTATGACAAGCAATCAACCATTTCAAGCAAACTCTCCTCTCTATGG
>NW_005842861.1:416421-431496 GCF_000455745.1 Alligator sinensis | reverse complement strand
TCATCCTGGAACTGTATGCCGTGTCTGCAGTCAAACATGGAAAGCATGGATTGTAGTTTTCAGTCATCCCCAGATTCACAGATTGCTTCCCTGTCTACTGGAAGTCTGTCATCCCCATACTGAGGGGCTATCAGTGACAATGACCCCTCCAACCTAAAATCTTTAATACAAATAGCTTTCCACTTGTTTAATTGGTTTTTCTTTTTTATATAATTTTCAGTTACCACCAGTAAAGCTTTATTTTTACCAAGGAATAGTAAAGGCAAAATTAAAAATAAATAAATTTAAAACAATTACTAATTTTAAGTGCGTCTTCAAAAGCACTTTGATTCCTATGGAAGAATAGCAAATAGTTACTAAATGAAATGCTAATATAGTCCATAATTATAGTAACAGGAAGTTGTGAGGTGCATTCAGATTACATAGACAGAGAAGTGCTGTTTTAAATATTAAAACGTTTTACTGCAAGGATAGTTTTTGCTATAAAAGTGTCCTTAGGTCTCAAATGAAGGGCATAAGATTTAACTGTTCCTTTTCTATAGCAGAAATGCATGAATACTTGCCATCCTGAATCTTCCTACTTAATTCCAAATTTTGCTTTCTTATTGACTGAGACACTTTTAGGTTCCAATCCTGAAAATCAAAATTATATCTTTACTTACTAATGTTCCACACTGGGGAAATCCCCATTGAAGTTAACAGAATTAAAGTGCAGAAAGTTGTTGGTATGCATAAGTCTTTGAAGTTTTGGAGCCTTCAGAAGGTGATAAGTGTGTACATCTCTTTTTTTGCTTGACATAATTCTCAGAAACTCTGTGGACTGAATTAGGGAGAAAATAGTGAAGTTACTTCGAAGGGATATACTTGAATTAAAACAGTGTGTATTCTGGTTATTTATTTTAACAGAGGTATTTTAATAATAATTGAGGCCTTTGCATTGCACAATAATCATGATGTATTTCAGTAATAAAATAGCATTAACAAAGGATAGCAGAACAAATTACAGTTATTACTTAGCTAGGGCCAGTAAACTGTGCATCTTCCCTAGGTGGACAAACACAAGTATCAATCTGTACTGGGCATGCAAAGAACATGAAGAGCTTCCCTAATAGTGTAGCAGGGTATTCCTGGACATAGAGTGAATTTCAGGATGGCATAATGCTTTATACCAGCCCCCTTTTCAGTCTCCATTGCCATTCCAGTTCAGCCATAGGTGCTTCACTGACTGGGTTCAGCAACATAACCAGGGGTAGGAGATAACACAGCTTGAATGCAGGGTGATCCACTGTTGGCAGGGTAAGAGGAAAGAAACCACATGGGTAAGCATCACATGGAAGTGTCAGCCTAAGTTAGTCTCAGGGCTGGTTTCATTCTTGGTCAAAGATCAAAGAATCCAAGAAATGGCTTAAAATGTATTTTCCCTCCCCAATCCAGTTTCCGATTCCCAGTGAAGTTTGGTCACCTCCGTGGATCTGGACCTTGGTGCATGGAAATGTTGAATGAAAAATATTTGTGTCTCCCACTGAAAAAATTAAACACTGCTGTCCCCTCCGACTGCCTCCTAACCCTGGCATAAATTCAAACTCCAAAAAGTTTCTGTCAAAACCGGAAACATTTCTTTCTATTGCAAAATGTTGCTGTGATGCCTCTAGGGGGTTGTGGTTCTCTCTCCTCCTATAGGAGGCATTGCCAATCAAATCCCATCTCCTGGGGTGGCTGTACCATATCCATTTACGAACAGAGGGAGCAATGGATCTTAGGAATCCGAAGTGTGTGTGTGTCATGGGGAGTGTGGGAATCTGGTGGAGTCTGGATCCATAAAAGATAATAGTGATGATAGGCAACTGGAGTAAAGCTTCCATGTGGCATTGCAGCAACACTTTGAAATTTTTTGGGTAATGAAAATACTTTGGGTTTAGGGTATTTAAGTTGTTTATTAAAAAAATGAAATGTTTGCTAGAAAGCAGATACTTTTTTTATTAAAAAAAACCCTTTTCATTGGAAAAGCCATATGGACAGATTTTAATTTTTTATTCACTAATTTATTTTTTTTACTAATGCTAGTGCAAAGTCATATCCAGTGTCTTTCCCCATATCAAGTAGCTCAGCTGCAGCCCTGATTTGTTTTGTGCAGTAGTGGTAAAAAGACACAGGTGCACATTTAAAATTAAGAAAATGTAACTTTAAAATCTTATGGAAGTTTGTCAGATGAGAAGGTGGAGACCATATGTTCCTTCCTTCATGCAGCTGTCCAGCTCTTGTGTCCCTTGCATGGCTGCAGGTTTATGCTTCCTTCCTCTGCAAATTTTGCAAAGTACCTGGGCATCTCTGAACGAAACAACAGTAATGCTGTAAATTTGCAAAATGTTAATGCTGTGCGACAACGAGCAAAAACTGATGAAGTTCCCATTTTCTTCACACCAAGGACAGATGACTTTCTTGAGATATATATATTTAATTGTCCTTTATGGGATACATCAGAAGGAATGTTCCAATTGAGGAAAGCCGGTGTAACAATGCCACAGATTAATGAGCCAAACTGGTCCTTCATTTCTCACAAGTCTAGCTCTCTTTTTCTCTTTGATAAATCTTCAAATTAATAAGGGATTCTGGTTGAAACTGGATAAAACAATGTTTGTTCCTAGGAGTAATAAAGAAGGAGTCAGTTGACTGAGCCAGCGGGTTAAAAGCTCTCTTGCCCTGCTTTCCCTGCCACTCCTATCTTCTCTAATAAGGCTGTGCTGAAAATCTGTTTTCTCAGATTATATCCAAATGGGCCCTATGAGCTCCCAGTCCCACCCTTCTGTCCAGTACTGAACCCGAAGCAGTTACGCAACACGTCTTGTGAAAACTGCCTGCATTCCATTTCCTGACAGCCGTTGTCCTACAAACTCTCGGAAATGTTACTTTTCACTTTGTTCTTGCTCACTGTCTGTGAACTAAAAACACATTCATTTGAAAATAGCCTATTGTAGTAGAAATCGGAAAGCAATAAAACTCTCCCTCCATTCAAAGTTTTGCAGTAACTGACAAGTGTGATGTTAGGCCTTAAAACAAACATCACCCTCTAAATAGTCTAAAACTAAAGGGACATGTTTATCTGAGCCCATCCTCACCCTCATGTTAATTAAAAAAAAAAAAAAAAAAAAAAGATTTGTTATGTAATCAACCAAGTGCACAGGAGAGGAGATCTTGAAAAACAAGAGATAAGCGTGTGTGTGTGTGTGTGTGCGCGCGTGCATGTGTATGTATAGCATGAGTATGAACTGGCTAGCACTACCATAGCTGATATCTAGATCTGCTATAGCAATGCTTTGGAGGTAGTAGTTCAAATACATGCTGGACTGATGTACTACTTTCCAAAGTACAAAAAAAATTATTCCAGTCAGGTTTTTTGAGAGGCTTGTCTTTTGGATAAAACATTAAGAAAAAACCGAGTGAGGATTAAGACCCTCTTGCTTTTTCATAAAGTGAAGGAGCCTGGCTCTTGTGTCTATAATCAAAATTTACCTTCATTTTACTGGTGCCTCATATAAATAACTTGTTAAATACTTCTGTAATCCTTTATATGAAAGGCACTGTGACGTAAAACAAAGTAACAATATAAAATATTGTTCCCCTACATTGCAATTTTCATTTCTTCTGGCATCTGTTTACATGCTCTATTCTAAATTACATTGTAGCTGTATTATTTAGAAGCGGAAAGACACTAGAATCAAGCAAGTAGTATGCATGAGAGGGAAACGATTTGATATTTAGCAAGGCAGGAGGAGTTACAGGAAGGTTTACCCAAATCTTATAATAATATAATATGAGTCGGGTATTGAAGACAGTTTATGTAAAGGTAAAGAAGAGGGATCACAAACCCAAGTGGATGGTGCAATTGCTGTTTAGTAGTTTTCCTTTCCCTATGCCTCATTAGACTTGGCTCTTTCCACCCATCTTTCTGGATTGCGATAGTATTTTTGGATGACAGGCCACCATAAATCATCGCTGTTTCTTTTGCTGTGTTGGGGAAGGAAGAGAGGAATGTTTTAACATGTTAGATACATTCAGATAGTCAATGAAGGAATATAACATAACCCCAGTCGATACAAAAATTACTGTGTGAAATACCATTTAGTAAGTTAGTGACATAGTGGTCATCATTTTAAAAATCATCATTCAGGAGTTAACCAAATTAATATACGTTTCTGCTTTTAAAGGGGTGCAAGAGTGGCCCAAGACTACTGTGCGGAGGAATAGCCATCCTGGGGACTTGAGACCTAGCTTCTTCCAAAATTGAGCATGTCACCATGCTGGGTGGAATAGTATTGGAGGGTAGGGCTAGAATTCAGAGAGACCTAGACAAATTGGACCAAAAGTAATCTCATAAGGTTCAATAAGGACAAATGAAAAGTCCTGCACTTAGGACAGAACAATTCCATGCACTGGTACAGGCTGGGGACTTCCTGGCAAAGCAGCAGCTCTGCAGAAAAGGTCCTAGAGATTACAGTGGACAATAACTGAATATGAGCCAACAGTGTGTCTTTGTTGCGAAGAAGGCTAATGGCATACTGGGCTGTGTCAGTAGGAGCATTGCCTGCAGATCGAGGAAGTGGTTATTCCCTTCTATTTGGCACTGGTGAGGCCACATCTGGAGTCCTGTGTCCAGTTGTTGGCCTTCCATGACAGAAAGGATGTGGACAAGTTGAAGAGAGTCCAGCGGAGGGCAGTGCTTAGGAGGCTGGGGCATGTGACTTCTGAGGAGAGGTTGAGGGAACTGGTCTTATTTAGTTTGGAGAAGAGAAGACTGAGAGGGGATTTAATAGCAGCCTTCAGCTACCTGAAGGGGGTTCCAAAGAGGATGAAGTTAGACTTCTCAGTGATGACAGAACAAGGAGCCATGGTCCCAAGTTGCAGCAAGGGAAGTTTAGGTTAGATGTTAGGAAAAACTCTCACCAGGAGGGTAGTAAAGTACTAGAACAGGCTACCAAGAGAGGTTGTGGAATCTCCATCCTTGGAGTTTATGAAACCTGACTGGGATGATCTAGCTGGGGATAGTCCTGCTTTGAGCAGGGGGTTGGACTAGGTGACTTCCTAAGGTACCTTCCACCCTAATTTTCTATAATTTTATGATTCTGTGACCGACTTGGATCCAGCTCCTGGAGTTCATATTTTACCATTAGGGATTACTGTTCCTTGACAAAATACCTGGCTTGTCATCTGCAGAGAAATCAGTTTATGCTGTAATTTTGGACATGCTGTATTGTACTTCTGTGTGTTCCTTTCTTGAAGTCGTCCTTGCCTAACCAGTTGTTTGCCAGTTGTATTGGGTAACCATTTGGAAAACCTCACTGAAAAAGAATGAAACAGTACTCTTGCCCATAATTTGGATTTATAAGCAGAAAATGGATAGAAACTGACTGCTAGGCACTCAGTAGTCAATTAAAGAAAGAAGAAATACACAGTTGAAATATACATTTGAGATTGATTGCTACTTCTCTCCTGTTTTTTCTTTCCCTGTGCATCACTAATTCTGCCTCTAAATGCCATGATGCTAATTAAGATTTGCAAGGAGTATTGTCTAAAGATCAATGTTAGAAGTGACTTAAAATGCTGCACTAGGATACTGAGTGGTTTGTGGCATTCATGGCTCTGCCAGTAACCTCCCATAGGTCTTAAGGCATGAAGAGATGATATAACTTTCCCTAATTGCCTTGTCCCTCTCAACCCTGCTCTTCAAAATGGGGATGCGGATGCTTTCTGTCTTTCATGGTTTGTTTGTGTGAGTTTTTTTACATTCCAAGAATTCAGGGGTAAGACTCCTAATGTGTGTTTGTACAGCACAGTGTAACAGAACCTTGATCTCATTGGGAGCTTTTAGACATTTGTGAAGTTCAAATGATGGCAATAACATCAAATTGTTCTATCCCTTCCCAGTTTTATAGGGTATCCTTGAGCAGGAGTGTTATTTCTTACCTGGAAAAACATTATGGGTTATCACTGCTGAGGTTAAATTTGTGGGAATAGATGAGGTGTGATATAGTTCTGGCCTATTTGAAAAGCTAAAAGTTTATTTTTTTAAATTGAAGAGAGCAAAATGGGTGGATGGATGACAGCTGTATCTAGCTGCAGGAAACAGTTTTGAATGCTTTGTAGATTTAGGAATTATTTTAATAAAAGTTAAAAATAAATAAATAAATACCAGTAGCAAAATTTGAATTGATGATGGCCTTTGGCTACTAGAAGTAATGATAGCAGCAGGAGACAACTTTGTGATCTGTTGCGTTGATTTGAAGTGTGTGTTAAAAAAACGAGCACAGTGGAAATCTTTTGAGAATTATGAATAATGAATTCATTGTCCTTTCATCTCTAGTATTTTGATCTGAGCTAGTTAAATGCAGTACATTTTAGTTGTCTTGATTCTAGCCTTAGGAGTTCACATAATAAAATCATTACATATAATTTAGCACATGAATTTTAAGTCTCCAGCTCATGATGCTTTGCCTAGAATTGGATCACACACCGTCCTGGGGAGATTGCATGCTTCTTCCATGTCAAAATTGAATAATTGGGAGACTCATGTCAGGGAAGTTTGCTATGGAGTTTGATATTTTTATTTGTTTTTAATACAGTACATGACCTTTTACAGAAACAGCAGAGCCGCCGTTCTTGTTTTCTCTCATGCTCTCTCTCTTCATGTAAGTGGTAGCTCTGTAACTTTTCTGGAAGAAAAATACTTGTGTATAAAACAAAAACAAAAAACAAAAAAACTCCCTTGCAGACAATAGAAAAAATAAAAGCAAAACAACCTGGAACAGTTCTCCCTGTGCTGTCTGCCCCTTGCCCCAACCTCCAAAAATCCCTAACATTCTGGTTTCCAGGACTCTGGCTTTCCCACACGAGTTTCTAGCTTAAGCACATTCATACTACTTAAATTCTAGTGGTTAGAGCAGAAGACTAGGATGCTTGAGATCTGGGTTGCTTCCAGCCCTGCCACAAACTCAGTGTGACCTCTCCGTGGCTAAATTGATTTTCCTCACAATTAATGCCTTCCTCGCAGAGGGGTAGTGTGAGGGAATAATTCTTGCGCAACTTCCAGGGGTACTTTGAAACTTATTACCCTAATAAAGCTCTTCCAGATAGTTGATGAAAAGGAGCTTTGTAAAGACTTAATATTGTTTGTTTATAGTATTATTTTCTAACTATGTACATTCCCTTCCTAAAAGCCTCATTCTACTTCGAAATAGTTAGCTTAATCCTTGGTCTTAATATTCTCT
Organism: Alligator sinensis; assembly: GCF_000455745.1. Classification (NCBI taxonomy): domain Eukaryota; kingdom Metazoa; phylum Chordata; order Crocodylia; family Alligatoridae; genus Alligator; species Alligator sinensis. Next base: position 424,234 of record NW_005842861.1, on the reverse strand, counting down.
GGTCCCTTCTACATTTCTAGTCCATTTTCTACTCTTTGGCATCTAGTCCTCTTATTGACCTCCTTTTCAACTCCTTCCTCCTTTTTCTACCAAAACAGCCCCACTTTCTTCCAAGCCCCCACCCTCTTCTCCAAATACCTGAAGAAACCTTTCCTACCTATGACAGACATTCATTTTGCCTGCTCTCATAGTTAAACTCTGTTTCTGTTCCTGCCTCCATGATGTTGGTCTTCTGTGTCCAGTAGTGACTTGCTCCACCCTAGTAATGGCCAAGATGAGAACAGGAAAAAAAGAACTGTAGGGTATAATTTCCTGCTCAATTCAGGCCAGTCATGTAAGGAAGGTTCCAGTTTCAGGGAACGAGAAAAGCTTTTCCTTTCCAAGCTTTCAAACGTCTCATTTTACATCATACTCCCCAGCAAAGGACCTACTCCTAGTTTTGCCGGGGAAACATCTAGCCCAAAGACAACTTCAAAGTGCAAGCTATAAGATTTTCAAAAGTAGGAGCCTAATATTGGGGTTCTAAATCCTGATGTAGGCACTTGACTGATAAAGTTTTGTTAAGTCCAAGGCTAGGTAGTTTCATAGTTCGTAGGGTCAGAAGGGACCTTGACAGATCATCAAGTCCGACCTCCTGCCATGGCAGGAAAGAGTACTGGGGTCAAACGACCCCAGCAAGGTGTTATCCAGCCGCCTCTTAAAGACCCCCAAGGTAGGAGCCAGCACCACTTCTCTTGGAAGTTGGTTCCAGATCCTAGCCACCCTGACAGTGAAGTAACGGCTCCTGATATCTAGCCTGAATCTACCCTCTGCCAGCTTGTGACCGTTATTTCTTGTCATTCCTAGGAGTGCTCGGGGGAACAGGGACTCCCCCAGTGCCTGCTGGTCCCATCTGACTAGTTTGTAAATGGCCACTAGGTCCCCCCTCACCCTTCTCTTGTGGAGGCTGAACAGGTTCAGGTCCCTTAGCCTCTCCTTGTAGGACCTGCCCTGCTGCCCCGTGATCATGTGAGTGGCCCTCCTCTGGACCTTCTCCATGTTGTCCACATCCCTCCTGAAGTGCAGCACCCAGAACTGGATGCAGTACTCCAACTGCGGCCTGACCAGTGTCACATAGAGGGGGAGGATCACCTCCTTAGACCTGCTTCAGAAGCATCTGTGGATGCATGACAAGGTGCAGTTGGCCTTCCTAACTGTGTCCCCACACTGTCGGCCCATGTTCATTTTAGCATCAATAATGACTCCAAGATTCTTTTCTTCCTCTGCACTGACAAGAAGGGAGTTCCCCAGCCTGTAGGTGTGTTGCTGGTTCTTTGTCCCCAGGTGCAATACCTTGCACTTGTCAGTGTTGAAACCCATCCTGTTCTCATCCGCCCACCCCTGTAACCTGTCTAGGTCTGCTTGCAGCCTATTCCTCCCTTCTAGCATGCCCACTTCTCCCCACATCTTAGTGTCGTCTGCGAATTTGAACAGGGTGCTTTTTACCCCCTCGTCCAAGTCGCTGATGAAGATGTTGAACAGTGCAGGCCCGAGGACTGAGCCCTGTGGAACCCCACTGCCCACATCCCTCCAGGTCGAAAATGACCTGTCCACCACCACTCTCTGGGTGCGGCCCTCCAGCCAGTTAGTGACCCATTTGACTGTGTAGGTGTTGACACCACAGTCCCCTAGTTTTTTAATGAGAATGGGGTGAGAGATAGTGTCGAAGGCCTTCCTAAAGTCCAGAAAGACTACGTCTGCTGCTACCCCTGCGTCTAAGGATTTTGTGACCTGGTCATAGAAGGCCACCAGGTTGGTCTGACAGGACCTGCCTCTAATGAACCTGTGTTGGTTGCCCCTAAGCATAATCTCCCCTGCTGGCCTCTCATGGATATGCTCGATGATAATTCTCTCAAAAAGCTTACCCAGGATCGAGGTAAGACTAACTGGCCTAAGGTAGAAACAGCCAAAAAGCCCAAGGCTGAATCCATCAGTCTTGCAGGTTAGTCTAACCTGCACAGATTAAATTGAAACAAAAGTGAATGGACACTTACTTTTGATTCAGGAAATGCAGCCACATGCCTGCAGTGGCTCAGGCCAGAAGCCAGGAGATGCTAAAGCGCGGGTCTCTGGCTATGTGTTCACTTCTTCCTGCTGTCCCTGATGTCTCTGGGATTTGAAGTCGAGAATTACAGCAGCAGGACTCTGCAGGCTTGCTCATCACTTCCTCTTCCGGCTCCCAGGTGCTTCTGGGATTTGTAGTCCACAGTTGTAGCCAGCAATAAGTTTGAGTGGGGAAGGGGTATTTAACACCCCCTCCCGGGCCCCAGCTTCCAGCCAGGGTTTGCCAGGGGAAGGGAGGGGCAGCCTCCCTCTCTCTCTCCCCCCCCAATACATTGGGCTGCATCCCCAGCTGGGCTTGTACCCCACCCACCCCAACATCAACCAGCCTTCACTGCTCCAGCTAGGGAGTGGAGGGACAGAGCCAGCCATGCTCTCTGGAGCAGATAGCATAGCCCAGGCCAGTCCAGGATTGGAAAGCATGCTGGGATGCCGAGGGACTCTGATTTAACTTGAACCAGGAAGGGGTCTGGGAGAGAAGTTTCATAAATGGGTTTGACCTAAATCAGTTAAGTGTGATATTGCATTCAACCAGGTTTATCTTAAACCAGTCTCAGCCATTTTGAAACTGGTTTATGTACACTGAGCTTCTGTTCTGTTACAGGTTTAAATTGTTTTGTGATTGCTTGCACTGTTTTATGTGCAACTTCTGTCCCTAGCCTGAGAGTTCAAAATTGTGTGTCAGATCTCTTAACATCTTGATTTGACCTCAAAATGGCAAGTTTTTTCAATAAATAAGATTTTTTGCATTGGCTGTGTGTGTTCTGATCTTTTAGGGGGCCGTGCTTTCCAGCCTTCACGCACGTGGACTAGAAATTTAGTCTTGTGATGATGGGATTATTATCTAACCATATGACTCCAGGAGCTGGGGTTCTAAGAAAAATGCCCAACAACATTAGGATGGTGATAAAATTAGTGAAAAAATTACTGTTTGGCAACAACAGCACTTAATGGTTCATGATTTGGTTGAATGAGATCACTAGGATTTTTTGGGCATGCAGCATTGTTAAAAATCTTATACCTAAACTTAGATTTAGGACTCCAAAGTTGAGCTTTTTTTATAATTGTTTGTTTCTTATCTTGCCAGAGTTTAGGCAGTTTCATATGTTTTAAGATGTTATTTTTTTAAATCCATGTTTTGCTGTTTTTTGAGGATGCATCTGGTAATTTAGGCTTGTTCCTAACTTTCTGTTAAAATATTGATGTATAATTTGGACATACATTTCACTAGGTTCCCAGGGATGACAAATAAAATTGCCTCAGGGTTTTGGAATTTATAAATACAACTTATTTTCCTCAACTACTTTTTTTATTCACTGGTTGAACTTCTTGACATTTGTTTTTAAATGACTGTACTAGATTTTGATCTTACTGGAGGTAGGATAAAGACAACTGAGATGCACAGATTTGCTAGTTGTTGGTTGTTTGCATTTTTGTTTCTGCTTAATTTATTATGCTGATCTAAGACAGCAGAAAGACCTTGTTAAAGTGATGGAGTGTTTTGGAATAGCTGTGTGTACTTTTGCACAGAAGTGTCTATTTGGTTGAAAGAGAGAGACTTGTGCTATGCAGGAATAGAAGAAACCTTTAATTCTTATACTAACTATCCTATATTCTTTGTTAGGTCCTGCAAATCGTCAGCTTAAAAATATAGAGATGCTTAAAAAATCTCCCTGTTCTCCACTGTGGGGAGTTGCAAATAATTTTGGAGGTATTAAAAAAAGCAAAACAAAACAAAGCCAAGAATACTGTAAGTTGTTGGACAATCCTTGTCGGACACTTTGCTCCCCTGCCTGACCTGGATACAATTTCAAGTGCTGGGTCTGTTGCAGATTTTAAAATATATCTGCTTGTTTAAAATAAAGAGAAAAATCACTTAGTATGCTAAATTAGCATAACATTTTCCAAACACAAAGACCCTTTTCTTGCCCATAGACATGTAACACTGTCCGACTGAAACCACATCAGGGAGAGGGGGAGGGAACAGAATGTGGAGAAAAAGTAAATGCAAGGCGAGAGAGAGAACTTACCAACTTGCATGTCATGCACCTTCATTCCACTTAGGGCTACAGAATGCCTGGCACAAGTTGAGACTTTTTTCATCCCCTTACTCTTCTCTTGCTGGCTAGGGACAGAAGTTACACACAAACCAGTTTAAGTGATCAGAAACTGGTTTGAACCTGTAACAGAACATAAGCTCAGTGCATATAAACCAGTTTCAAAATAGCTGAAACTGGCTTAAGATAAACCTGGTTGAATGTAGTATCAAACCTAACTGATTTACGTCAAACTGGTTTATTAAACTTCTGTCCCAGCCCCTTTCCTGATTTAAGTTAAACCAGAGTCCCCCAGCATCCCAGAATGCTTTCCAGCCCTGAAAGATAGCTGTGCTATCTGCTCCAGAGATCAGGGTTGGCCTCATCCTTCTGCTCCCTACCTGGAGCAGTAAGGGCTGGCTCACTGGATGGCTCGCTGGCACCCTCCCCCACAGCAAACCCCAGGGTTAAACTTCCCTTTCCCCAAGTAGGGAGTTGTCCTGCCCTGCTGGCTCATTTAGTGCTGGCTACGACTGTGGACTACAAATCCCAGAGACATGTAAAAGCAGAAAGAAGAAGTGATGAGTAATGCAGAGTCCTGCTGTTGTGATTGTGGACTGCAAATCCCAGAAACCTCAGGGTCAGCAGAAGAGGAAGCAGACACAGACCATGCCATACAGAAGTGCTTTAGTGCCCCTGCAGCTTCTGGCTTGAGTCACTGCAGGCATGTGACTGCATTTCCTGAATCACAAGTGAATGTTTGTTGATTTGCTTATTGGTTCAATCCTTGCACCTTAGACTAAACTGCAAAGACTGAATCAATCCAGTCTTGGCCTTTTTGACTGTCTGTCCTTAGCCACTGTGTACAGAGGTAGCTTCTTCTGTTTTTCCAGAAAGGTCAAGAAGAGTACACATTTCTTATTTAGAAAAATCAAAGCATTTTACAGATATCAATTAAATCAACCTTTGTAGTGTTATTTATAAATGAATCACTGGCAACAAAGATTTATGGACTTGCCCCAAGGTAGCACAGTGAGGCAGAACCAGGAATGAGGATTTACAGAATCTTCATCCCGGCATCACGGGGCTGGAAGGGGCCTTTTCAGGCAACCATTTAACAATTACAGTGTTTCCTTCCTCTTAACAATTACAATGTTTCCTTCATTTCCTAAGCACAACAGGTAAGCAACCCATATTTTGAGTACTTATGGAGATTTGGTTGCAATCCAATTATCTTTGGACCTTATATAGCTAACAGATAACGTTTTTCTTCTAAAAATTGTTGCTAATTTTGGCCAAATGTTAGTGAAAGCTATTTTTCTCTCAATGCCACTTTCCTGTTGTAGCTGGTAATCATACCAATAGTGATATACCATCAGTGTTTTTACTTAGTCTACTAGATGATGTAGAAAGTGCAGGAACAGTATTTAAAAATCTTTGAATAAAGTATCTTCTCTGAATGAAAAAAACTGTAGATTTTGGCCTCCTGGAATGCTAGTGGATCTTTTCCTGGAGTGGACCTATTGTTAATCATTATTAACATTTACTACTCAATTGTTACATACATTTTCATCTTATTTCTGTCTGCCTGATTTAATTAAAACACTGGAATGCTTGCTTACTAGATAAGAACATTTCCAGAGACTATTTAAATTAATAGGCATTCTGCTTATTGTTACTAAATCTCTCTCTCTCTCTTTTCCTGTTCTTCTCAACTATGCAATAATGGCTGTAAAATAATGATGATTGGATCAGGGGTAGTTGAGGCCAAAACATGCACTTGAACTTTAAACCTCTTTACCTTGTCTGTTTTGAACATTTTCTTATATGTATAATTTTTAACATTCATAATTAAAGCTACTTTTGGCTATAGTTGGTTTGTTTCCATTTTACAGATAGATAGTTTTCATTCTTTACATATTTCAAATAGCTGCCTATAAGTCTTCCTATCCCTTGCTGTTTGCTTCTAGTCTTCCCTTTTTTTGTCAGTCATCACAGTGTTGTCATCATCAGGTGTCAGAGATGCTTTATCTAATTCTAGAGACGGGTAGTTACTTGTGTTGGTCCAAAATCAAAGAGAAAGCAGGGTAAATTTGCACCTTTTATAGATTATCTAAATTGGAGATGTATAGCATAAGCTTTCACAAGCAGATGGTTTTCTTCTTCAGATTCTATCTTCATCAGATGCCTTCTTTCAAATTCTACCCATCTGACTGGCTTGTTTTTGTTCTACTTCATTAGCCCAAATTGCTCATAGAGATCCAGTGCAATGCTGAGTGCTCTTAAATGCACATAATAGCTGATAAGCAATTTTTACTTATACTTATTTCTCTCTCTCCACTTGGCAGTCTCTGGAATGCCACACTTGAGAGAATTACCTCACTGTTTTTGTATTGTTGTGAATCTATTATGTGAAGAATTAAAAGCAATTTGTTGGAATTTCTTGCTCTCTGCAATGAGTTAACTTTTGTGGTATATTAGCAAATGTATGGTTGGACTTTGAGAGACCTGTTTTGTAACTGAAGAACATATTTCATATGCTGTTGTAAAAGAGCCTTGACGAAGTCTTTTAAAAGTCCTACTTTGACTTGTTCAAGCTTCATTTATATCTCTCACCTCAACTAATTTTAACTTTCCATCCTCTCCGGTTCTGTGTCACAGTGTAGCTTTTGCCTGTCAGAAAATCAAGCCCATTATAATAGTTCCACTGTGGAACAGACTTCTCTATATCTTTACCTCATTAACTACCTATCAGTCTTCTCTTTTGCCATCTTCTGTTAATGTTTTTACTTTTAAAGTATCGTTGGCCCATGTAAAACGTTGTTGGGTAGAGTTAATATGAAATGCTACATATGTAAAAAGGATGGGTGCAGTTGATGTGATGGGAGTCAAGCTGTGTAGATGAAGGTAATTCCATTTCAGGGGCAATTTTAAAATTTCTGAAATGTTCTAATTTGAACAGAACCCCAAATCTTTGAAATTTGATATGAAAGGGAATGGGAACCACGTAAGTCTTCAGGTAGAGCTTTGTTACCAAGGATTTCATGCTTTTGGCTCCCTGACATCCTGTCAGTTGGCTGTTGAAGAGCTGGGGTATGAATATACTGTATAGTCTTTCACGTGGGCAAGGTGGTAAGAACCAGGCTGAGTTCATTGCCGCTTCATTGAAATAGTTCTCATAAAGGCTAGGGACAGAAATTATACAAACCGATACAAGTTCAAAACTAACAGAACAGAAGTTTAGTGAACATAAACTGCTTTCAAAATGGCCACAACTGGTTTAAGTTAAACCTGGCTGGGTGTAGAATCGGACTTAACTGATTTAGGTTAAATCAGTTTGTTGAACTTCTTTCCCAGATCCCCTCCATATTCAACTTCACTCACAGTTCCCCAGCATCCTACGATGCTTTGCATCCCACCAACAAGCCTCCTCTTTCAGGGTGGGAGGGCTAGCTTTGGCTCAAGTTGTCTGCTTCAGCAAAGCAGGGAGGTGTGCTCTAGCATCACCTGGCTTCTGGCCCGAGCAATTGCAGGAATGTGGCTGTATTTCTGGAATCTAAAGTGAATGTCTGTTCACTTGCTGATTGGTTCAATCTATGCATCTTAGATTAGCCTGTGGAGAGTGAATCAATTCAGCGTTGGGCTTTTTGACTGTCTGTACTTAGCCAAAATCTTTA
>NW_005842861.1:349241-416390 GCF_000455745.1 Alligator sinensis | reverse complement strand
TTCCTGCTGGTCAGGAACAGGCTCCAATTTTGCAAACATGCAGTGCTGTGCTAGGTACATTGCAATGGGTCTGCATGCATGTGGAGTGAAGTACTGGATACTTCACTCCACATGTTCACTAAACTCATGGGACATTTTGTAGACGTGTTCACCATTTTATAAACCATGTAAACTGATTTACTTCATGCAGTTTGAATTCAATTTAAATTTAAATTAAGGGTTAATGGATGATTACTGACCATCAGGGAGGCTTTGGTGCATTTCTGCACTTCGGGGCCACAAAACTGTGTTAACATGCTACACCTGGTGGTGGGAACAAGCAACAATAAGCCCTAAATACCTGCTGTATATACATTTTAGTTAATACAGGTTAAATTGCCTAGTTTAGAGTGGGGCCAATTTTAATTCAGACTACAGACATCCACGTGTCTATAGTGATGCTTATAGTCTGGATTAAACCTAGAAAAACATAACGTCTATAAACAGCTTCAGTGAGTCTTCTAGGAATTCAGCTATGTGCCACTTGTAACTCAGATTCTTAACACTTGTGTTCTGGAGTGATACTACCAGCTCAGTTCATGAAGACCATTGAAAAAGCCTACAGTAGGAGGATAATAACCAAAGCAGGCCAAGTAATATTCATTTAATATTTACATGAAACTTGCAATATTTCTCAAGGATAGATTTTTATTATTTTTTCTAATATTCAGCCATTGTCTAGAGAGTATATTCATTTGAATACTTTAGTTTTTTATATATACAAAGTATTCAGGGTGTATCTGTTCCCATTTTTCAGCTGATTTTAGTAATGCCAGTGTCTTCTAGACTCTCTGTAATCTGTCACCGTAGGGGTGAAAGGCTCAGTGCTCTACCACTGGTTACCATAAGCCATCCTGTGGCTCAAACCCTTCAGCTGTTTAATTTGTTCACATCTCCACATGACATTGAAGTATAAAAAAAAAAAAGAGAAAAGCTGATGTGTCACTTTTGTCTTTGTCTTAATTTTTTTCTCAATTGAAAAAAAAGCAAAAAAATTGGAAAGACTCCCTAGGTGCCATAAAGTGATCCTTTGTGTCAAAAAGTTAATAGGCTTATTAAAATCCCTGCTGCTTGCAAAATATGCAAGGGCTGGTGACCAAATACGGCTTTGACCTTTCATTTCATGCACAGTAGTCTTGAGTAAACCAGAGGCTACAGCTTGAAGTGCTTAGATGAATCTAGAGAATTCAGGTCTAATTCATAAAATTCCATCACTCCTTATTTGACAATTTTTCTTAAAGTACCCAAAGCACAGAGCTTTCAGAAAATTATATTTTCATCATCATAGAATTCACACTGATTGCAAAATTATATTTTCATCATCATAGAATTCACATTGAATGAAAAATATCAAGGCTGCCACAATTTGAAAACAGTATATGGCTGTTTCAAGATAGCAGTGTAGGAGGAGCTAATAAGGCAGTATGAGCTTTGAGTCTTTGACCATTTCTCTCTGTCTTTCAGTTATTTTAGGCAGTGAGTAGGTTGTTTCCTTTACTTTTTCTCAGTCTCATCTACATTGCATTTCAACATTGTATGCATTTCTTTTTAGGCTGCAAAAGTGTCCTTTATAACTATGTAGTTAAATCCATGTTTTTAAAGGACAGCAGTCCCAATTTGTCTTACAGATCTGCTGAGAAAATGGTTAGCTTGTGTGGTTGCACGGACTTAAGTCAGGAAGTTAAAATGTTAAAAGATTGCACATACAATCTTAATTTATCTTTCTTGTATGGAAATGTAGATGCAATCTACACATTTAAAACCCCCCTCAAACGATGCAATATTGTATTGCACCTCACAACATGAGGCACATGTGTGTGTACCAGTTTTAGTAAGCTTTAATTTCTGTATTTTATCATATTTTAATAATCAGCATGATTTCATTGATTGAATGATCATTTTAATACTTTATATTCTACTCTCTCAAGTATTTTAAAGGTTCACTAAGTATCCATGTACTATGTGCACTTCCTTTCTGTCAGTAATAAAGCTTTCTTTAAGAGCATTTGGCCAATATGGCAAAAACTAAGAATTCTTTACTTATTCCTACAGTGTAGATTTTTTTAGATAAAGTTACAAGGATTGAAGTAATTAATTACGAAAACAACTTAGCTGTAAATTTAGATAACTTGTATATCTGCAAGCTTTTACTGTCATGCTAGGCTGTTCTACTTCCTACTGCAGATTAAGTAATATTTATTGTGTACTTTCCTTATGAGTTATCTGCTGTGTACCCTGTTTTTCAACAAACAAGACACTTCGTATATCACTGGTTGTAGAAAAAGATTATGGCACAACGTCATTTGCAAAATGATATGTATGATCTATAATTATATATGATCTCAGTTCTGCTGTAGCAAAGCAAAAGGTTGAAACTTTGTGACTTTTGAGTGTTTAACTTTTTACGATTAATGATCTTGTTACATGAGTAATTGCAAAATGAACTACATAGAATTGAATTTTCAAATTAAAATAAATAAAGCCATATTTTTTTAAGGCTCTCCTTGGTTTGTGCAAATGATGTAATTTTGGAACTGCTTACCTAGGCATTACTAAAATGTGTTTCTTGCTTCTTCAGAGACCTCTGAGAGGGCACCCCTTCTCTTGCAAGCATCAGAGAGAAGCTTTCTTATGCTTCAGCTGGATGGTTTGGCTTTTTCTCTGAATGCCAACTCTAATTAGCACATGGCTGAGCAGATTTGATTAATTGAGTCTGCTGTAGTGTATTAATTAGCACGCTCCAGCAGCCTCAGGGTAAAGTGGATTCAGTGTCCCCACCTTTCAAAATAGTGGCAGGCTGCTTTAACTAAAGCTCATCAAACAAACTTTAGTTAAATCGCCCCTGCCACCATTTTGAAGTCCAGGACACTGAGTACATGTGACATGGTGGGTGCTTTAATTAAATATTTTTGCCTTGATATTTTGAAGTCAGTGTGAATTGCACCCACTGTGGGTGCTCTAAGTAAAGCACCCTCTCCCCACCCTGGAGCACATGTATAGGTGCCCCTTGAGTTTAACTTTTGGATTACAGGGACATCTAGTATCTTTGAGGCTGTACAATAACTTGAGTACCACATAAGCCAGCATCTTTAGTATAAAGCAGGGTTTTTGACGTCACAGATTTCATGAGGTTCCTCATAGGTTTCATAAGTTTTTTTTCTCAGTAGCTCTCCTGCCCCCATTTTTGATATACAGGCATAGTGAACAGAGCTCAATGTCACTTGCTGGAAAACATAAATTTTTGGATTATTTCCAAAGATAGCCTCTTTCAAAATGGCCAAAACCAGTTTAAGGTCACCGGGATGGATGTAGTATCAGAATTAACTGATTTTAGATTAAAGCAGTCTATGGAATTTCTGTCCCAGATCCTCTCCAGATTCAAGTTTACTCACAGTCCCCCAGCATCCCAGGATGCTTTGCACCTCCCCGCAAACCTCCCTTTGCAGGGTGGGTGTGCTAGCCTTGGCCCAAGCTGTCTGCTCCAGCTGAGTCAGCTGTAGTGCCCCATGGCTTTTGGCCTGGGCCACTGCAAACATGTGGCTTTATTTCTGGAATCAAAAGGGAATATCTTTTTTAGACCTTGATTCCATGTGGTGCCCAATGACTACGGAGACAACGGTCCAATTGCTCATGGATCCTATTACTCATTAGCCAGAGCAAGCAGGGAGCAAATGCTACTTGCATACATTGCTCACAACAGCTTTATTTAGAATGAAGATGGCTTCGGGCAAGCTCCCTCATAGACATACAGCCTGTGAACACAGGGAGAGGCCCCGAACAATAGTTCTTTCCACATGTATACACCTTGGTCCATGCTCATTAACATTCACCCCTCCTTTGCCCTTCCTTCGGTTCCACCCATATTTTTCCCCTTTCAAACTCCACCTCTGTTTACTGTTTACTACATTAGCATGGATTTGCCTATGCATTGCATTCATTTACATGCCTCTCTGCTAAGAGCAATATGGTCAAGACTTTGACCTCCACTTCCTTCGGTCACTTGCTGGTTCTTTCTGGTTTCTTGCTGACTCCTTCTTCATCTCCAAGGTCAGGCTTCTGGTTTATCTCCTGATGATAGTTGGTGGGCTGCATTTTCTTCTTCTTACGCAATGGGCTCTAACGCTACGACCTTGATAGAAAACTGTTTGCCTAAGTGTTTGCAATGTTATTTTTAATATATCATTCTGCCTTGTGGTCAGCAGCTTTGCTGAGAGACAGAAAAAGCTTTTATTCAGCTGAAAATCCAGTGCTTCCCCAAGATCCAGATATTGTCACCCTAATACTCTGTTCACTTGCTTATCTGTTAAGTCTTTGCAGCTTTGACCCGCAAAGATTGAATCAATTCAGCCCCTGGTTTTTTTTGACTGTCTGTACTTAGCCATGTTGAATGTCTTCAAACTCCAGTCATCAAATATATTCTTGTATTAGGAGCACAAAAGATACTTTCTAGGATTCAAATGTCCGTCTAACCAAGGTTTCTATAGGTCTTCTCTGAAAGTGGATTGCATAGCTTGTTATCTTGTTCAGATCAGCTGGCAGTGTCTGAGAATTATGGAATCACTGTGAGCATCTGGCAAACCTATGCTTTCACCTGCTTCATGTTCCAGTTTTTGCACCTTTTGAATCCCATGTGTGTTTTTGTATCTTTTCCATTCAAACTTTTTTTTAAGTATGGCTGTGTGTTATATAACTTCATGTTTGTGATGACCTTATTTTTATTGATTCTTTCATTTGAACCAAAATCATTTTACATGGTTGAATAATACAACAGGAGAAACAGAGAGCTGAACAGGTGTAGAAAAGGTTATTCCAAATAGCTGAAACTAAAAAGAAGTCAGTTCATAAACCACAGTTGTAAGATTATTTAGAGATCAGAAAAAGAAGCCAGCACAAGACAAGTGGAGCTTTGAGCAAGGGGACTAGAAAGGGCAGAGATTGGACTTTCCTCCAGTATGAAGAACTTGTACAAAACTAGAAAGGTGTTACTTATTCAAGCTCGGGTTTCTTTTCCCACAGATGATATATTAGTCATCTTAAAGCAGTCCAAGATAATGAGAAGCTAAAGCACATATTGAGATTATAAGGCTGGAAGGGTCCTCGGGGGTCATCTAATCCAATCCCTTGGATAAATGTAGGATGTGATATCCTTTGCCATCTCAGACAAATGTCTATTCAGCCTCTTCTTGAAAACCTCCAATGAAAGATTTTACAACTTTCCTGAAAAGCTGCTTCCACTGTCCTACAATTCTTATTAGTGGTCCTCCTTCTCTGTATATTGAAATGTTGTGTGCCGAAGTTGAAAAAGGAATGTTTCTGTTGCTTGTCCTTTCATTTGGAACCCTGTCCTCTTTCCCCCCCCAAACCAGAAACAAAATGCATGTGTGCTAGGGCTCTGCGAAACAGCACTGTTTCATTTCAACTTCTGTTTTGCTGTTTGAAGCAGGACAGTGTTTTGTTTTGAGTTCCGTTTCATTTCAAAAGCACCATTCTGTTTCCTTTCGTCGAAACTGTTTCGCTCTCTCAACACTGTTTTGATGTTTTGTCCATAGGTTATAATGGTGAATCACAAAACTGCCTATAACTGTAATTTCTTGCCTGATTCAAATAAAAATAGCAGGGATGGTAGCCCCTGCTGAGCCCACAAAGCCTGTCAAATTTCAAGGAGATAGGTACAGGGGTTTCTGGGAAACTGCACCTCAAGTTGCTGACAAGCAAAACTCGTGACATGTGTGACTGTGTTAAGGCACAGCTGTTTTTCCCTCCCTCAGAGCACTGGGATTGGAAGGGACTTCAGAAAAGGATCACAGTCATTGGCCAGCTACACAGTCGGTATCAGAGCAGTCCTTCCCCATCCCCCCTTCCCCCTCCCTCTCCTTACTTTCTGTTTCCCTGCAAGCAAGCCCAACTGCCCTTGTTTAGTTTCATTTCGTTTTGAGGCTGTTTCAAAGCCTTTTCTTTCATTTTGATTTCTCTGTTTCGAGCTCAAAACAAGTCGAAACAGCATTGAAACGAAACACTGAGCAAAATTTCGCACGGCCGTAATGTGTGCACATAGGTATACACAAATGCCAACCCCTACTTGGTATACAAAATTGTGTTAAAAAATGTATTACACTTTTTATTTGAAAAACAAAATGATTGATTTCTGCTTTTCCAAGTACACAACATTACAAAATAAACTTTTGTTCCCTTGTATGATAGGATACTATTAGTAAAATGATTTTTTTAGAACCTCCCCTGTTGTTTGCCCATAGCAGCACCTTTAACTATGAAGTTGGTCCAGAGAAATGCAACCACAGAGAGAGCTTTAACAAAAGTTGATTAATTCCATACTAATAAATGTGTGTCTGTTTCAGCCAATTAAGTGCGAGGCAGAATCGGGCTCTATTGCTGGTTTTGTTTTTGTTTTTGTTTTGTTTTGCTTTGTTTTGGCAGGTTTTTTATTTTTATAATCAGTTGGTTTCATTGCTTTACAGAGAGTTCTGCACTTGTACTTCTCTTTCCTTTTTCTCCCAGTAGCAAGTCAGTTGGAAAACATTTTTCAGAATGTTCTCATTCAGTGCTTTAGTCAAAACTGGCTTAATATAATAGAGAGAAATAGTGGTGTTAGTCTGAATTTCAGCAGAAGGCAAGGGTACTATGAAAGGGCAAAGGAGTTGCAAGCATATGCTTATGTCCATAGGGACTCAAACCAAAGCCCTGTGGTTTGGGCAAAGACTCTTTCCAGAAGAGCAAAGATCTGTCAACAGAATTATAGCCTGTACTAAATTCCTGCAAATCTGTGGGCAGAAGGTGCCAGTACTTGTTAAACTATACATTGAGAATTATTGGACATGTAATTTCTAAGAGTCTTTCATTCATTAGCAATGAAATAGCTCTTGGGCTTTTATTTTTTGTAGGGTTAAGTCATGTATGAAGAATAAGAACAAACTAACTCTCCTTCTGCTACCATTTCTCTTAGAAGAGTATTCTGTGTTCTTGGATGTTCTACAGTAAACAGCTGTGGACCTGCAAAGTGCTATAGAACAAGACCATCCAATGCAAAGTAGAATTACCTCAAGAAAGATTTATGTAAAGCAGATACTTTAAGGGAAAAATGCAAATTGATTCCTCCAGGAGGATGTACCCCTATGGTTGCATAGTAAAACAGTCAGAAGTTAATAAGTGCCAGTGTTGTGTTTGTCCTTGATTGCATGTATTTTTATTAATCTTTAATTACCTATATGACCATGTGCTATTACTCAAATACTCAAGGAGTAAAGGAGCATCACTTAATTTCTTCTGCAGACTTATAAGTACAAATATAATATTGCGTACATTTTTATTTGAAAACTTCAATAAACCTGCCTTCCCCCCTCCCCCCCCCCCCCCCCCCCATTTCTGTGCTAAAGCAAACCTAAGGAATTCTTAAGCTTTTATTGAACAACTATTTTGGTTCTGAAATGCTGCTTCAGCATCCTACAGAAGTTGGAATTGTAGCAGAAAACTTCTCAGCCTGGGGACATTTATTTTTCAACACTCAATCAATCAATACCCACTGACCTTACAATGTCATCTAGTTTCATGTCTCGAGTCTTCTGCTAAACCATCCTAAGCAAGTGCCTTTCTAACCTGCTATTGAAAACTTCTATGGATGGAGATTCCAGAGTTTCTCTTGGTAGCTTGTTCTAGTGCTTGAAATGACAGCTAGAAAATTCCTCCTAATCTCCAGCCTGAATTTCCCCTGCTGAAGCTTGAGGCCATTGCTTCTAGTCCTGTCCCTACAGCCACTGAAAAATGTCTATCTTCAGCCTCTCTATAATTGCCCTTCACATAAGGGGAGTTCAGGCTGTGGAGTTCCCTTCTTGAAAGCACAGAGGCGGAAAGGGATCTTGGAGTCATCATTGACTCCAAGATGAAAGTGAGCCGCCAATGCCAGACCGCAGCCAGCAAGGCCAGCCATACCTTGTCATGCATCCAAAGGTGCATCTCAAGCCAGTCCAGAGAGGTGATCCTCCACCTCTATGCGACTTTTTGGTCAGGCTGCAGTTGGAGTACTGCATCCAGTACTGGGCGCCGCACTTCAAGTGCCCAGCCTGGAGAGTGTTCAGAGGAGGCCCACCCGCTTGGTGAGAGGGCAGCAGGACAGGCCCTACGAGGAGAGACTGAAGGACCTGAACCTGTTCAGCCTCAGCAAGAGGAGGCTGAGGGGGGACCTGGTGGCTGCCTACAAACTCATCAGGGGAGATCAACAGCAAATAGGCAGAGCCCTTTTCTCCCCAGCACCACCAGGGGTGACGAGGAACAATGGTAATAAGCTGATGGAGAATAGGTTAGAGATCAGAAGGCAATATTTTACAGTTAGGGTGGCCAAAATCTGGTACCAGCTTCCCAGGGAAGTGGTCCTCGCCCCTATCTTGGGCAAATTCAAGAGGAGGTTGGATGATCACCTGTCTGGGGTCTTGTGATCCCAGCATTCATTCCTGCCTGTGGCAAGGTGCCAGGCTAGATGATCTGTTCAGGTCCCTCCTGACCCTAGCTACTATTATACTATGATATTTGAATACTGTTATCAAATCCCCCTCTAAGTCTCCTCTTCTCCGGACTAAATAACCCTAACTCTTTCAGCCTGTCCTCTTAAATATTGGATCCAAATCTTGTCCCTTAATCCATTTTTGTTGCTCTGTGCTTGACCCTTTCCCATCTGACCACATCCTTCTCAAAATGTGGGGCCCGAGCCTGGATACAGTATTCCACATGAAGACTTACCAGGGCCAAACACAGCAGCAGAATCACTTCCCTTGATTTGTAAGTGACACTCATATAAGTGATTCTGCTTATAACTCAAGTATGCTGTTGGCTTTTTTGGGGGTTTTGTTTGTTTTGGGTTGGTGGGGGGGGGAGGGGGGGTTGCAACAAGAGCACACTGTTGGCTTATATTCAGTTTATAGGCTACAGGTCCTTCCTGCAGTAGTGCAGTTTAGCCAGTCATTCCCCAGTCAGTTTTTGTGCATGCAATTTTTCCATTCCAAGCGCAGGATTTCTCACTTTTCCTTGCTGAATTTCACCTGGTTGATTGCAGACTACTTCCGGTATAGACAGAGGGTTATTCTGGATCCATTCTGGGGCTATCCATTCTCGATCCTAACCCTACCCTCCTATCTGCCACGCAAACCATCTTGCTGTTGTCTACAAATTTGCTAGGTGGGCACCCAAACCCAGCATCTAAATCATTAATAGATATTAAAGATTACAAGATATTAAATAATACTGGACCCAGAAGAAAGCCATAGAAAACTCCACTTGATACCTACTTCCAGCTAGACACCGAGTCATCCATGACTACTCGTTGAGCACAATGATCCAGCCAGTTATGTATCTACCTTACAGTACTTTCTCTTAGTCTATATTTCCTTAGCTTGTTAATGAGAATATCATGAGAGACGGACAATCTTAAAAGCCTTGCAAAAGTGAAGGTATAGCACTTTCACTCCCCCCATAAAGAAAATCAGATTGGTTAGGCATGACTTGCCCTTGGTGAATCCATGGTGGTAGGTTGGCAGGTTTTACTTTTCTTGTCCTGGCATGATATGGATCCATTCGATGTGCTTTGGGCCATGGGAAATTTACTTCTGGTGATGAGGTTGATGAGGTTCAGTGTTTGTTTAAAGGCTAGGATGGGTGGTTCTGGGAAGATCTCTTTTAAGAATTGGGTGTTCTAGAATGGGTTGCATTTGTTTGAGCATTTTCCATATAGCTTCCAGGGAAGGATGGTATGTCACAATGAATGGTATGTGATTCATGAGGATTTTCTTTTGTACTGCAGCAGTTCTTCACATGGTATCCAGGTGGCTGTCTCAAAAGTGTGATTTATCTCTCTACAGGAGTGTCCTTGTTGAGTGAAAGCCCTTTTGAGATTCATAAGGTGACAATCATGGGTGTTCTCCTCAGTGCAAATTCGGTGGCATCGGAGGGCTTGATGGTATATTACAGCTTTTTTGGTGTGTTTAGGGTGATTGCTGGTTCTGTGTTGATATATCTGTTGGTCTGTGGTTTCTTATATATGGTGGTTTTTGTATTTTACCATTCTGGATATTGATCATAGTGTCTAAAAAGGAAACGTTGGTGCTGGAGTATTCAAGAGAGTCTGCTTTGGGGCGGGGGTGGGTGCGTGTGTGTGAGAGATGTTTATTGCATTTGTGATGGAAATCAATTAGAGATTACAGGTTTTCAATCCAAATGATGAAGATGTCATCTATTTATCTTAAGTATAGCATGGATTTGGTTCAGTTCTTGAGGAATTCTTCCTCTGAATCATTCTCTTAAACTAATTTTTGCCTAAATCCTATTTTAGACAGATGTATTGCTAGGTCAGCCTCTGTCTTCATCTTGTCATTTGCATCTGAATAACTTGTCACCTGTCTTTGTAAAGGATGGGTTTTCCTACATCTGCCTATGGGGAGATTTCTTAATACTACCTCTTTTCTTCAGGAGACCTGATAATGAAACAGTTGGATTACAAGTATGGCATTTTCTGTGTAATACCACACATGCCCAGAGTGAGTTTTCAGTACCTCATCACTCAGCATAATAAAGTCAGTTTCCACTGGAACAAGCAAAGAGAGTTCTGCTTTGTGAAGAATGTTTATTAGGTATATCAAGTCTCCAATTCAGCAAGGTGGTATTAAGCATGTATGCAATCCTATTTTCAATGGCATTCTTTACCTGCTTGAAAGCTCAGTTTATGCTCAAGTGCTCTACTAGATTGGGTCCAGGTATGTGGCATCTTGGGGATAAACATAGTGAATAGTTGATCATAGTGAGGCAGTCAAATTTCTTGTTTTCCAATATGAATGTATCATCTCTGTATATATACTTATGAGGAGTCTTATTTTTTCTATCATTGCTCTGGGAGTATGGGAACACATTATCCAGATTGATCCTGAGTCATTTGTAGATTTCCAAGATTTCTGTTCATTATAAAGACAGGGAGTTCAGTTAATAAACACTGAAGTAGAAGGCAGGAGATGTGGGTTTTATTCCTGACTTTTAAATTCTTTTTAAAGATCTAAATTTAAAGAATCATGTAAGTGACAAGCGCTTTCATTTAGTTATAGGGCCATGTTGCTGTTCATGATCTTTTTTGTTTACTGTCCTTATGTAGGACTCTGAGACCACTGAGATAAAGAACTTTGCAAATACAAAAGACTCATTTATCTTGAAACATTATGCAGCATATCTTTGATTCACTTCCCCGTGGTGAGCACCAGCATCATAATTAGTGTCATCAGAACTCTGGAAATAAAATTTGTTAAATGCTTATGTCATTTTGGTTTTTCCTGAGCTGGCTACTAAAAAATATACTCAGTGGATCACGTGCTGACACCCCAGTCAACATAACAATGCTATAGATCAGTAGTTCCCAATCTTTTTTTGCTGCAACCCTAAATTGGCCACCAACAGGACCTCCTGACTCAGTGTCGTGGGGTATGCTGGGAGCAGAGTGTGGTGACCTGGGGAAGGGGGAGCTGCCATTACCCCCTTTGTGTGAGGCGGCCCCGCCCCGCCTCCCCATTGCTTCCAGGCTGTGTGTGTGAATGTGAGCATGTGTGTATGTGCGGACCCTTCGCAACCCTACTGAGGACCCCCTCCGTAACCCTGATTTGGTTCGTGCCCCAAGGTTGGGAACTAATGCTACAGATCAAACTAACAAAACTACCAATCATTTACTAAATTACACTTTTTAGTCGAGAGATGCAGTTCTAACCTAAGCGGCAGCAGTATGTGCTACCAAACACTGATACGTTAGTAAATTGGCAAAAAGAAATTAAAACTTTTAAATAAACCTGGGAAAATTGTTTTCATTTTCAAAATTCCGGGGGTAGTTTTGACCAAAAAGTGATGGAAGTGTAGGATGAGATGGTTTGAAAGTGCTGAAACATTTTGACTAGGTATTATCTAAATGTTTTGTTGCAGATATGCCAAAGTATCCTGTTTCAATATTTTCAGAATGAAACATGTTAATTTTTTTTTTCAAAATTTTGATTGTTTGAGCTACTAATCTTAAATAAAACCTGGAAGGGAAAATTATTAACCCAAAACCAAAACATAGCATTTCATTTTAAGTTGAAAAAAAGTTTTGGGTTGCCTATGCTTAATTTTTTTTGGGTTGCCCACACTTTGCCAAAGAAACTGTTACATTTGTTTTGGTTTATACCCCTCTCCCTGATCCCCAACTTCTGTTTCCACCCTTTACTCCGTGCTGTTTGGACAGTAAACCAAAACACCATCATTCAACCAGCTCTAATGCCAAGTTCTAAATATGCTTACATTAATCATATAATAGGGTACTTCAAAACACTATGCAGAACAATCAGTGATTTAAAATATTCTGCTTCAATAGCAAATGATGCTGAGAGAACTTGAAGGACGTAACTTAATGTATTCTGAGACCATTTTCCATATGAGATGTTTGATGCACTGTTTAAAAAAATACGTTAAATTGAGAGTAAAATTAAAATTGAGTGGGTGATGTAAATTAAAAAGGACAGCAGAATAGGATTATAAACTGACTGGAGTTTATAGTTTGGCCCCCTTTTAACTTTGAATTTGTAGACATTCTAGGTACATATAAGTAGACAAAACCCTCCTTGGGTCATCAAATCTAATCCCTTGTTACTGCAGGAAATCATCTCATGATCACTTTTAAAAAAATTAATCAAGGCTTTTGTGTTTGGCTTATTCAAAAAGCATTGCTTTATTTTAAAGCGTGCAATATGGGGGGAGGGGGGGGAAGGTTTGCTAGACTTCACTGAAACTTGCCTTAAAACTTTAACTATTTTTGGTCTGTGGATTTAGTTAAATCTTTGGTGAGAAGTAGTCATAAGGTATCTGCTAAATTCTACTAATTTGTATTATGGTAAGACAACTTACTAGGGCTGTGTCATCTGTTTGTTATTATTTCAGAGCAATTGCTCTTCTGAAATGTCTTTTTTATAGTCATTCCATTCTGAATTAACTGGAAAGAATAGCTAAGGGCAAAGTGGGGAAAATGTCAAATAGTAGGAATAACAGAGTGCATATTCTCTGAGTTTGTGATGTTGGTGGTCTTAAACGTGACACATTTTTTGTTTTTAATTTGGTAGAGGCATTAAAAATGAGACCAATTTTAAAATCACATTAAAAATAGAAGTTGACCAGATTGTCCTTCAGATCCTTTAATGGGTTGATGCTTGTTTCAACAGCTTGCCTCTCTCCTCACAATGAAAGTGCTGTGCTCTCACTCTCTCTCCCTCTCAAGCTGAGTTGCTGGCTGCCTTTTGCAGAGGGATGACCCTCTGCCAGACTTCTTGGAGTCTCTGGAGTGTGCAAACCTTGAAGAATGAATTTAGATAGCAACAACAGCAACACAATATAAGAAGAAAGCCTCAAAGATCTTGTCCTTATGTTCAAAAGGCTCATCTGCTGATCCAAACATATACAGTCAGCACAGTTTTATTGGTATTGGGAATTTTAAACCTTCCTCTAGGACTGCTACCATTGCATGAAAATTGTGTATGCTGGAAAAAGGGGAGAATTCTTGATGATAAAGGTCCATCTTGCTCTCTCTTTTTTTTAAATCTGTGCCAGGGATAACAGTCCCTGATATTAGTGGAATAGATTGGAGATGTAGAAGGATTTTTTGCAAACAAATTAAAGAGGGCTTAATAAAAAAAAAACCAAAAAAACCACTCAGGAATTCATTGACAAATAACTAAAAATAACATTTGCAATATGTTACAATAAGTAATAAGATATCACCTATAAGCATGAATGCTATATCCTTCAGAGTCTATGAACAATATACATATTATTTCTTTATTTTTTGTACACTGAGTTCTTCAATGGAGGAATTTTCTCTCCCTATGTATCCATACAATTCCCAACCCAATAACAATTTGATTTCAGTTGAAGACTCCACTGCCATACCGCTTCTAAATACAGTTGCCATTCTAAACTTCCATGTAGCAAGGCATTTGGAGGATCAGCATTTTAGGGTATAATTTCAATAGGATTGAAGTAAATTTGATTGACCTTACAATACTCTACTGATCCCTATGCAGAAAGAAGTTGCTCTCCTAACAAACAGTTCTTCCTGTCCATATAAGTTCTATTGGCATATTTCCTGCATATATTTCAGTCTTTTTATACAGAGAGACATTCAGAAGTTTACAAAAGGTGGCAGAATTGCAGTGAGTCCTTTGAATTAAAGATTCTCCTGGTTCCACTTTTCTAGCTTTCTATAGTCTACTTTCCAAAATTCTGCTTCTAAATTTTTTCTTCTGTTTATAAACCATTCAAACCAATAACAGTTTTGCAGGCAGCTGCTATACATGCACTTTTCAGACTTTTCTTGGTTACTTTATAAGTCTTGTATAACATACCATTTTCTATATATCACTTATTAAAATTATGTGGTTTAACCATTAGTTGACTTTCCACAAGAAGGGAAAGGAAGGGAGGGGGCAGCTTGCTTAGCTCTGTATAATTTTTTGGACTGCTTGAATTTGGTAAAATGATGCTAACTTTATCCATGAAAGTTGCACTTCATAGTACTGACAGAAGAGCTGTCAATCAGAAATACACCCATGTGAAGGAGTCATACCTGGCTGTGACTAGGGAGCAGTGTAGCTTTCTAGGTGAAGGTGACAGGCTAAAGAGTTTAGGTAATGCTCTGCTTGACCCATCCCTCTCTTGGCATCTTTGCCTTGGGATTTTCTAAAGCCAGCTACTAGGGCTGTGTGAAGCTTCGGTCACTGATTTGATTTGGTGGAGATTCGGCCTGCTTTGGTGGCCAATTCTCTGTATCTGAATTGAATCAGGAGACCCTTTAATCTCTCCTATTGAGAAATCAGAACCCTCTGAGTAGATTTGGAAAAATTCAGCGATTTGGACATAGACAGAGCTTTAAATGTTTTTTCTACATACCTCAAGGTACCAGGCAGTTTATAAATGCTGCAATGCTGGGGCAGATGGAGTGTGCCACAGGAGCATGGGGGGGTCCCCAGCGCACAGAGCAGTAGACATGGAAGTGGACCAAAATCTCTTCCAGTCCACTTCTGGATCCACCAGGGAGCGCACTGGGGTGCCCCTGCGCGCCCCCCCCCGCCCACTTGGCAACTGGTGCCTCCTGGGTCTGGGGGGGTGCCTGGGATCCCCCCATGGCTGATCGCCGAGCTGGGGATCCGTGGGGGGGCCCTGCATGCTTCCTGGCAGAGCTGGAGGTGAACCAGAAGTACTTCCGGTACATTTCCAGGTTTGCTGCTGAGCATGCAGGTCTCCCCCCCATGCTCCTGTGGAACACTCTATCAGTCCCAGCATCGCAGTGTTCCTGAGCCATGCCTGGTACATAGAGGTATGTAGAAAAAACATTTAAAGCTGTGTCTATGGCCTAATTGCTGATTCTCCGAATCAGCATTGAATCTTCAGATGCGGATTCGGCCAAATTGAATTGGGACAGTGATCCAAATCAACTAATCGAATCACTGTTCCTGATTCAATCCAAATCCACGTCGAATAGGGCCTGTTTTGCACACCCCTACCAGCTACTGTTTCTTTTGGTGTGCAAATTCAGTAGTGTATTTTACCAAGCAGAGATTTGCCTACATACCAGAGAACAGCCCTGAGCTGAGACTTGGAATGAAGCCCTGACTTAATCACTTGTTCATGTTTCTTTTTTCACCTTCTCTCTGCTCTCCGTATGTTTTGTCCATTCATATTTACAGTGGGTTGGTTGGTTTGGTTTCTCCCCCACCCACCTTTATGTTGCTTTATTCTGTTACTACTTGATCACTAACTTTTACATGCATTATATGTCTCTTTCCATGGTCCTGGTCTAAATGTTAAGAAGAATATGTCAGCCCTGTCCTTTATTATCTAAGCATTTGTTATAGTTGAGTATATTTACTGCTGCTCATAATGACTAAATAATAATTATTATCCTTTGAACTTGTGTCCAGTTGCGAGCACATCTTGTATTTATTTTTGGCTAGCGGGACAAAGAGTGTGGTTGGAAAGGGATTCAAATTACAGCCCAGCCCCTTGGACCAGTGGCTTAAGCAGATGGAACTGCTTAGCAGATACTCACCATAGTTGTGCTTTCTCTCAAAAGCTTTTTGCATATTAATGACGAGCACTAGATAGCAGTATTGTAAATTGCTTTGTAGAATTTTGAAATAATTTAATGGATACTGTGATTTTTAGTGTAGGAACTGCCCCCTGCCTTTTCCTCTCATATAATATGAATTATTAAAAGCAAAAGGTTCTCATTGATTTAAAAAGATATATATTTTATCGGCAGGTGTCAATTTATATCCTGAGCACAGATGAGAAGAGAATTTTTCTCAGGAACAAATTTTCCTTTTTGTGATCTGTGGTTCTGCTGTCTGTGTTGTCCCTGGATTATTTCCAAACAGAGGTGTTGCAGGGAAGGTAGGAGAATAGGGACATGGCAGGCAGGGTTGGGGAGAACCACTTGGTCCAATATCTGTTTAAGGCAGCAGTTAGCCTTAAACAAACATCATACTTTTTACAGCAGTCAGCCACGGTGTTTATTTTATCTTTTAAACAAATTATCAAGGCTTTTTTGCTCCTTTATCTTTTTTTTTCTTTAATTATTACAGAGCAGTTTGCAGACATTAAGAAAGTCTCATAACTACTTGTTTTATAAGAGACTTGCCTTGAATATATGTCCTCTGGTATGGTTATGGCATTCTTAGAATCTTTATTTAGTTTTATGCAAAATTAGATATTCATGCAGCTGGAAGTAGCATATACTGGGATACTCAGCCTATGATGAAAGAGGGGGAAAGGGGAGAGATGAGTTTCAAGGTCAGAAGGATTAGGGGACTCTGAATAAAGGGATATGCAAACAGCAGCCATTTTACCAAGGGAAAAGTGAGAACTCTTATTTTCAGAAAATCTAGATGCTCGTAGCAAAGCTGCCCTTGAAAACAATGTTATTTTAGGCCATAATTTTGCAAGGGTAATTTCAGAGGGGCTACCCATGTGGAATGGCTTATACAAGATCAGTGCCTTAAGTTGTATGCATTTGGAGTAGGGACTGTGCTTTCCCATGTGGTAAAAGCTTAACGTGAATAATGCTAAGAATACAAATAATAATAATAAGTTTCACAAAAACAGCTGCTCAGAGGCTGCAGAAGTCACAAAAATGAGTAATTCTATGCATGGAGAAGATTTATGTCTGAAGCAAAAAGCTGGAAATCTGAGGAGGAGCCTTGTGCTTCGGTAATAAGTGACAAATCCGACTAAATTGATATTTATGTTTCTGAAAGTTTTGAGGAGAATGTTCTTTTATTTCTTGAACAGCTGCTCTCTTAAATGGGTGCAGCTGTACCAATGAGTTCACTGGCATCAATTGCTTGATGTTTTAGTATGTGTTAGTTCAATGTGCAAACTGTGGTTGAACAAGATGAATGCTGTTCGCTGGAAACTGAGGAAGATCTGATGAAATAGAGTTGAGACTTATTTCACTAGCAACTGGCCACAGCTATACTGTGCAACATTTTCTTTGTACAACATTTTGATGGGGAGTATATGAATTTAACTATAGATGTTCTCTGTTATTTGAAATGGCAGGATCGGATAGAGCTGTTTAAATTTACACAAGCAAAGGATGCATGTAATTTGGAAGGAATATAAAAGTTTTCCTATCACATGAGCAATGCTGTGGATGGGCTTTAAGAGGCCCTTTTGTTAACAGCTCCTGTTTTCAGATGCTTATCACTTTAAGATAATTGTTATTTGAACTGAAACATTATCATGTTCTCACTGCAAAAGTCCCTTTGTTTGAAAAGTTGAGTGGAATGCTATTTTGTGTGTGTGTGTGTCTGTGTGTGTGTTTGTGTGTGTGTTGAGAGAATAGGGAAGAGACCTTTTCAGAACTTGCATCATAACTTTTAATTTTCTAAGTTCACAGATCAAATCCAAGAGATATTTTTAAGTGACTTTCTGCATGGCCTTAGGAAGATGAAGAGACTTTCCCCTTGTGAGGTTAAGTTAATGTTGCATAAATGCTAGTTTTCTGTGTCTGAAGACTAATTCTATTAGAATCAGAACTCGTGGTACAGGTGATATCTTTTATTAGACCAACTAGATTTTTGTAAAAAAAATTTCTTTAAAATTTTATTTTTTTGCAAAAATCTAGTTGGTCTAATAAAAGGTATCACCTCTACCATGAGTTCTGATTCCTTTTGCCTCTAGACCAATATGGCTACATCCTGGATACCTAGTTATAGTGGTGCACTCGGTGATGTAACTAGGGTAGGGTTTCCAGAGTTAAGGAATGGGGCACAGAAAAAACTGTCTGCTGACAGCAGGGTGGCAACTGCAAGTCACCCCTGCCTCTGTGCATGGCAGGTGTCCCAGACACCTGGCCACATTGTTATGGCTCTGGGTGTGCTAGCATAATTTGTGGTTTTAAATATTCAGCTATCCAAAATTCTGGTTTAGAGTTTTAGGGGCTTTTGTGGCAGAGTGAAATTTAGCAAGGCATTGATTTTGCTCTGCCTTTTAGTAAAAGAAAAGTGAAATAACTTAATATCTGAGAGGTTCTTCAGATTACACAATAGCTTTTAACTGCAGGAAGATCAATGTGTTTCTCTAATCATATTTATCGCACAGCATCTAAATGATTGTATGCAGCTTTTTATGAGCATGGTCGATTAGTAAATGACACATGGTAATCTGCATCACTTCAAATAGATCCATAACATGGTGGCGTGTTCCACAGTTATTTCGGAGAAAGACGGAGAAAAGAAATCAGGGGCCATGAACATGTATACTCACACACATGGTGAATCTCCTAAGCTTATAGCTCACCTGTTCCTATGAACTGAAAACTGTTTACTTTTTGCTTAGTGGCTGCCATGATGAAACCAAGCAATGCATCAAGCTTATGAGCTTCTGTGCCTAACAAAGGTAAACCATAGCTGAAAATTCTGAGTTTGAACGAACTGTTTGGAAGGTACTGGGAGGTATTTGCATAATCCTGGGTGTATTCCACACAGGCAACAAGTTCTGTACTTTTTCCTAAGTTCCCTGGTTTACTATTGGTATTAGATATACCCCTAGCTTAGAATATCTAAAGGAAGAAAGTGAAATTCAGTGCATTTGAATGAGAATGTGAACCATGCACTAACCTACCTTTCTTCATGGTTGATTGGTTAAAATATTTCTTAAAGGAGAAAATTAATTAACCTCTATCTGCTAATTTTTGTTATAAATGGGGACTTCTTGAGAAAGAAGGTAGAATTTGCAATTACCTAACTTTATTGTGGCCTTGAGAGAAGCTTTTGAGATCTCACTGCATAGCAACCACTAGAGGAATAACCTTGCCAGTTCTTTCAGCAGCTGACACATCATCTGTGTCTGGTTATGTTTACTGCATCAGATACGTAGATATTAAAGCTGGAAAAAGCATATCAAGCATTTAAAGTACTTAGTCTCCCTCCAAATGCAGGATTGCTCCTGGCATTTTTGGAACATTTTGTTCATTCCATTGTCCACCACTTCCCCAAAGCCTCCTACACCTCAGTTTTGGAAACACTTGAAAAATATTTTCTTCCCTATTTATATTTGAAAAAACTTTGAGAACCCTCACTGAATAGTTATGGAAATAGTTTTATAAATTCAGTCCTGGAGTAAGCATTGCCATCAAGAAGAGTTAATCCTAATTATGTCACTACTGTCTTTGGCCCACTAGACCTCAGTAGGAAGAAAACTAAAGCAATTTTCACCTTCAGAGTCAAGACTTCTGTTTTCATTGTTTTATTTTCTGGACTTAAGTAATTACCTTAATGAATGCCCAGAAGTCAGAAATAGTCACCATGGTGATCTGATTCTTCTAATACCTTGAATATTATCAAAGTTATCTGTCAGGGATTCTCAGGATGCTGTTTTGTTGGGGGGGTTGTTTTTTGTTTTTGTTTTTGCAACTTCACTACTAAGGTAATTCAAAGTAGGCAAATTTGTTGCTTTTCTTGCTTAGTGCTGTAACTTTATTCCATTCATTAAATAAAAATAATTGAGGGTTTACATTTCTTCCCCACTTGCACTTTTATTTTATATCCCCTCAACTTCCACTGCTCTCTGCAAATAGGCTTAAATTTGCCAAATTTTTTGGTGGGTGGGCTAACTGTAATATTTGCAAACAACATGCACATGTTTATTCAACCTTTAATTATATGTATATCTTTTATAAATGTCTTTGCAGGGCATTATAATTAATACAGGACATGTAGCACTTAGAACTTAGTCTTATTTTTAAACTTGATATCCCTGTTCCTAAAAATGTGAGCATATGCTCTTAACACATTAGTGAGCATTGTTGTGTGAAATGTTTCCCCCCCATGGTTTATGTTTTCAACAAGTAAACAAACCAGGATGAGAACTTACGTAATGTGCCATCTTTGTAAGTGTATCTTTACACAGAGTAGAAATTTTGTACAGTATTGCTTATAAGGATATGATATTTATAAGCTTATAAGATCCTGGGGATATGTGAAAATATAGATTTCAGTAGTATAAATGCAAATTATGTGTGCAGTACTTTCTGCAATGGGTACCCAGTAGTAAAGAGGTAGCTTAGAATTGTATGTATGGTCATATGGATATTACTGGATGCTAGTATTTCATAAGAGTATATTTACATACTTTAAGGTGTGTCGACACAAGATGCGTTAATGCACTTGAGTCTAAGTTAATGTGGATTACGGGAGCATGTCTACATGTGCGTGCCCTTAATGTGCATTAACATAGCCTAATCGCACCTAAATTTGATACCTACAAATGCAGGTATCAGATGTTCATTAAAGCACATGTAGACACAACTCATCACTAACTTTAGTGCTGGGGCTGACCTGAGCCCAACCCCAGGGAACATCGAAGGGTTGGGGTGCTGGGCACCTGCCCCATGGCCCCCAACTCTGGGTTTGAAGACCCAAAATATTGTATTATATAGCTTTCACCTCATAAATGAGTTTTTTATTGTTAGTGGGTGGGGAGGGTGGTTGGGCTCTGTTGGCTGTGGGAGGAGCAGATTCTGTTTGTTGAGGAGCAGGTGGAGGGATGGGGGTGGGTGTTGTGAGGATAATAACTTTTTTTTGTTTCACCCATGTGTGTGTCCTGAGAGTGATGCTGGGGGCAGGTAGGGGGTGTGTGGGTGACAGGGCAGGTGGGCTGGAGTTGAGAGTGAAGGAGGAGAGGGTCATGCAGGGCCTCCTGCAGCCAGTGCCCTGGCCCTTGCTGGCAGGGGCATGGCTGTCCTGGGGCCTGGGTGGGGAGTGCAGCTGTTGGGACCAGCAGGGCCAGCACCATGGCCACCAGGAGTCCATGGCACTAGTCATTGTTGGGAGGATCTAAGCTGGAGCAGTGGGGTACTGGGCATTGCTGGCAGGGGCTGGAGCAGCCCTGGCATGAGGAAGCAGGGTGGGCAAGAAGGGATCTGTTGCATGGTGCCCTTGCACTGAGTATACAGCTCCTGGGCAAGGAAGGAGTTGGCCAGGGATCAATTTCCCAGATGGTTGCCAGGTGATGGCAACTGGCTTTGGCTTTAACATGGCTGCCAAGTGCTGGCAGCCATGTGACTGGAGGCTGGGGTAGCCCGGATGGCTACAGGGGCACATGACAGGGCTTCAGGGACTTCAGACTAACTTTAGTGCCAAATCCAGGGACTAGAGATTAACTTTAGTCCCAAATCTGTGCACGTGCAGATACGTGTGTATTCGCTTAATATGTATTAAATTTAGTTGTGTGTAAATGCATGTGTAGATGCAACCTTATTATTCTGAAGGAATTCAACCCTCCTAAGTATTCTAAAACAACACAGTTATTTCATATAGCCATAATCCCTTCATAGCAGAACTTTGGCTTCATCATAGAAATGGTAAAGATCATTTTACCATAGGCTAAAACTAACCAGGCGATTCTTACCCAGAGCTTCTAATTCATCTCCTTAGCCAAGACAGCCAGTTTGGCAAAAGTGCCTTAAAAAACAGGAGTTTGCCTCCTGTGCCTTAAGAAGCAGGAGTTTCTGCCTTCTACTCTGTGCTGGATCATTCTTCTCTTTCTATTCCACTGTGAAACGAGTCAAGCAGATGTGATCACTTAGGTGGCTTGTCATTTTTCCCTCCCCAACCACAGTGGTCTTTTCTCCCTCCCTGTTTCTAGTCAATGTCATTTTAGCTTTTGGCAATTTACGCTCTGTACAGACAGTGACTGCCCGAAAGCTTGCCAAGAACTTTTTTCCAACTACTCAGTTGGTCTTATATCACAGCTACTCAAAAAATCTCGTGTGCCTATTTCCACCAAAAGAAACTTCTGCTAGTAGAAAACTATCCTGGGAGCTAGACTGTACAGATATTTAGCTAGCCCCATGGCTGGAGAGCTTCATAGGCAGGGAGCACTACAGGGCTGCTTCCTGGGCCACCCCTGCCTTTAGGGGAGCCTGTTTATTGACAGCCTGTCCTCTTTCCTTCCTGGGATGTTGGCAATGGCTGAAAAGCAGCAGCTGCCACAGACCACTGATTGCTAGAAATGGGGCATTCTTCTGTGGGTACTAGCCAATTTGGGCATGAGGCAGGGAGCAGTGGCTACTGCTCCCCTCACCTCTTGGTTACAGGAGTGAGGAGGGAAGAGCTGCTGCCCATAGCTTCTTAAGACCAGGGTGACCCCAGTCTCAGTAAGGCAAGGAGCCTTTCCTCTGGACCCAAGGAGGAGTTGAGCCAGTGGAAAGTGTACAGACATTCAGTCTTCCAGGAGAAATTCTGATGGGAATTATTTAACGCTCATTGTTACTGGTTCTTTTTCTCCCAGAGTGAACATTTTTGCTCCTGGAGAAAAGGCCTGAATGTCTGAATGCTTTTACCTACTACTGGGAGAATGGCAATTTTCCTGGTAGAAACTGAATGACTGGATCTGGCCTTAGTCTTTGTCCAGGTATTCTAGTTTTCTGGTGCTTTTCTTTAAGGCAGTCTTATTTGCATTTTGGTTGTGAGGAGCTCTCACTCTGTAGATTATGAAGCCCTTTCAGATGTTTATATGTAAGTTTCCTACTTGACATATCAAGCATTTTTATACAGCTTTCAACACACTGTCCTTTAAGAGAATGTTTATTTGCCCATTGATAGTGCATATGCAGCATACTAAAACTATGTTTGTACACATGGGTTGTGTCATTGTATTTTTGGAGGAGGTAACTGAAACCAGAGACCAGCTGTTACACAGAAATGTTTTTCTTGTTAATAGGTAAAATTTATGCATGCGTAGAAAGGGGCTGGCTCGTTTTATTAAAGTCATCTCTTTGCCAATCTCTAGTGTTTAAAGATTGGCCTCATTTGTGTGCCTTGTGGAAAGACTGGGTGCCACTTGTTTGCTTCTGTTCTTGGATCTTTTTCAGTACAGTCTGTTTTCCACTGTGTGCAAAGTGATATGTTTGGTTATCGCACAGGAAACTAAACTTCTTTCATGCACCATACCTGAAAATAGCTTACATTAGGAAGGTTCCAAGGTTAAGTCAGACCTGTGCTGTTCATTGTATAGTCAAAAGCACAAATTTCCCTTTAAAAAAAAACCCTGGACATCTTGCCTTTTATTCTGTACTCCAACAATCATTGAAGTATTCCTAGTATTTAATGTCTTTATCCAGTTGCTGATCATGTCTGCTCTTAATCCTTGTAAATCTATCTTCAATGGCTTCATCTGTGTTATATCAAATATACTTGCTGTGTTCTAGGCAGATACTCCATATCTGGCTGTATACAGGGTCCATCTAAATGTATACAGGGTGCAGTAGTGCACCTGTACCCCCATTTGATTCCTGCTCTATTCAAACTTTAAAACAACTGCTTGGGAGTATCAGCAGAATTTCTATTCAGGCAGCAGCAGTGAAGGAATCAATTGACTTCATTGCTCCTTGTCATCTCCCTGATTCCTGCTAATCTCTCGTTCTTCCACAGGTGTTAACAACCCACTTTCCTTTTTAATGGTCTTGACATTCCACTATTCAAAGCATCTTTCTTTTGCAAATTTTCTGTCTCTTCGTCATTCCTAGTTATGTCTCTCTCTTTTTTTGTATCCTTGCAGGTTGTTTTTAGCTCTGACTGAAAATCTCAGCTCAGGTATGGTAACATTAACTCATGTCTAGAAATGACAGATAGCGAAGTATCGGATGCCCTGTCAAGACATGAATGCTATATTTTGTTTTAAAGCAATCAGGACTCCTAGTAGTGGTGATATCTTTTATTAGACCAACTAGATTTTTGCAAAAAAACCCCAATTCTTTTGGGCACAAACCCCCTTCATCAGGCATTGGAGAAAAGATATTTAAAATTCTCCTGGGTAGAAATGAAAGTTCATATTTCATAGGATTTCACAGAGGAATCAATAGATGGAATACTTCTCTGGGCAGGCAGTTCTCAGCTGGTAAGGCGACTCTGAGCTGTGTTGTGAGGCTCTGTGATGATGCAAATTACCTTGAACAGAGGCAGAAGCAGTATCTTAGGTTTCAGGTGGTCAAAGATGCTTCCTCCTTGTGAAATTCTGAAGATTTCATTTTTAAAAACTGGCTTAAATTTGATGTCTTCCAAGTGTCCATATCTTTTATATTTTCTTTTATGAATCTGAATAAGAAACATTTAAGTATAATGACTGCAGGACTAATAGATTTCATAGACATTAGGGCTGGAAGGGACCTTGGAAGATCATCGAGTCCAGCCCTCTGCCCCAGGGGCAGGAAGTCAGCAGGGATCATAGGATCCTAGCAAGATAAACATCCAGATGTCTCTTGAAAGTGTTCAAAGCAGGTGCTTGAACCACCTCTGGTGGCAGTCTATTCTAAACCTTGGGGGCTTGGACAGTAAATAAGTTCTTCCTTATGAAATGGCCTGAAACGGTCATGGAGGAGTTTGTGACCATTCAACCTTGTCATCCCTTGGGGTGCTCTGCTGAACAGACGTTCCCCCAGATCCTGGTGAGCACCCCTAATAAACTTATAGGTGGCCACCAGATCGCCCCCGAGCCTGCGCTTTTCCAGGCTGAAGAGTGCAATGGCTCAGCCTGTCTTCGTCTGTTTCCCTGACTTCTGATCATGCGTGTGGCTCTCCTCTGCACCCTCTCAAGCTTCTCCACATCCTTTTTGAATTGTGGAGCCCAAAACTGGACATAGTACTGCAGCTGCAGCCTCACCAAGGCTGAGTACAACAGGAGAATGACTTCCTGGAATTTGCTTGAGAAGCATCTATGGATGCAAGCCAGCGTTTTGCTTGCTTTACTAGCAGCAGTATCACATTGAAGGTTCACGTTCGTCTTGTGGTTGATCATGACCCCCAAGTCCCTTTCAGCCGTGGTGCTAGCCAGCATAGCACTGCTGAGCCTATAAGGATGCTGCAGGCTTTCCTTCCCAAGGTGGAGAACCTTGCATTTTTCAGTGTTAAACACCATCAGGTGCTCATCTGCCCATTTCCTGAGCCTGTCAAGGTCAGCCTGGAGCACCTTCCTGTCCTCAGGTGTGGATGCTTTACCGCAGAATTTGGTGTCATTGGTGAACTTGGCCAGTCCGCTTCTGATACTGATGTCCACATCATTTATGAAGATGTTGAATATGTATAATGACACAATATCTTTTGCCTATTTTATATTTTCCTAGTTGATTATGTTTTTTTAAACTTTACCTATAATGTAGCAAATTAGTGCATATTCCAATAGTTATACAGTAAAAGCTGCATTATCTGGCAGCTTACAAACTGGAATGCTCTATTAACCAGCACGCTGGCTTGTAAGGTAAAAGTGAAACTGGAAGTGTCCACCAGGGGACTTCCGGTTTCGCTGAGCCCCCATGGCCCGGGACAAAGCAGCCTGCACTGCCAACCCCCACGGCTCTGGGCATAGCAGCCTGCACAGGGCCCTCCTCCCTGTCCCTCGGGGCCCGTGGGAGGGGCTGTGATGTACTGGGAGGGGCAGCAGCCTGAACAGGCAAAGATGCCTATTCGGGCCTCTCAGGTAACTGGCATATTTTGTTATCCAGCACCCCGCATTCCCCATGGGTGCTGGATAACAAAGTTTTTGCTGTATTTGGTTTTTCTTTGATCTTAAACTGAATAATATAGTGCTAGCCCCCCTAGCATATTATTAAAGCATCTAGTTTCTCTTTAACAGGAGAAAAATGTGTTGTGTTATATGTGATGATGTGCCACCCCATCTGCACCCGTTTTCAAAATCCTAGATCTGTTCATGGCTATATCTGTGTGTACTCATTTAAAATTATTGATATTTTAATAAAAAGCTGCATTAAGAAACTTCAAATTTAGCATGAAACAGACATAGTTAAAGAAGCACAACTGTGTTGTGTGGGGCTTTTTCCCTTTTAACTTTATATCACCACATATCTGTTTATTTCTAATGACCCTTTTAAATGACAGCTTCATAAACTGAAGTATCCAAAACAAAGGCCTTAAAGTTTACATTGGCATTCTCTAGTAAGTTTTCCTAATCTAAACATTACCGGTGCCTTTCATAAATCACTTGAATGATGCCACCTTTTCAGTTAACAAACTTGGTATTCATGCTTGACCCTAAAAAGTTCCTAACTAGCGATAGTTTTAAAGTTTCACACTGGTCCAGAGTTTTTACAAGTTTCAAACTGCTTAAGGATATAAGAGCATTTGTCAATAACTTGCAGTATTTAAGCAAAGATACTGGGTAACAATTAAATGTAGGTTTTTATTGTTGCTTACTATAAATACTGCTTCTAATTTTTCTGTTACTATTAATATAACTAGATATTGATTGTAAATACATATGCAGTTTTCAGGTTGGAATATTGAGATGGAGAGAATTGCTCAAAGATGAACTGATAGTGGTAGAAGCAGAATTGGATTAGGTCTTTGAGTGCTTTAGGTTTGTCATTTTATAATGACATTTACAAGCTGTTTTAAAGACTTTCAAATTTTGCTGCCTTCTCTGTTCTTGTAAAGGTTTGTAGGGTCAGGCCTATGTTGATGTGAAACCTTCTGTGCAATATGTTGGCAAATATTTTAGTTAAAGTGTCGTTACAGTTGGTAGAGGACATTTAGGTTGTACTCGGACATAAAAAATGGATCCACTTTGATACAGTTTAGCAAAACATCACTTTCTGAATTTAAAAAAAAACAAGGAAAAAGGGTGAACATGCTTTAAAATGAATCTTCCTTTCTCCACATGGCTATAATAATAAGGGTTGACATCAACTGAGAAAAAGTCATGAAATTCAGACTTGAGAATTAAATAGGAAATGTGCTGCCTTAAAGACTAAGCTATGACTACATGCCTTTATAAGGGCATAGGTCCTTTCTCTTTACACTTGCATGTAGCTTTCCCAGCTCTCAGGTCCGTGACCTTAGGAAAACAGGTGGGCTTACTGTTGAGCTTACTCCCTCTTCAGGGAAAGAAGATCACCTTCACTAGCTTGCCTTAGCAACTGAGCCAAATAGCCTGGATATTAATCTCATGTAAACCGTCAGGCAGTTACTACCTCCCAGGAACTAACCTCGATAGCTATGGCATATGGGTCTTTGGTCAAGGATAACGGAGGCATTGTTAATATTTATGCTCCATTAAAGGAGGGTCCTAATTTTGTGCATATTATTATTGCCTAATACCAGGCAACTGAATCACTTTAGTCACCATGGGGGGAGGCCAGAGGTGAATTGTCTGCCAAAAATCAAATGTTCATAAATCAGTGCCTAAAGTCCATTAGAACATGTATCCAGTTGAAACAGAGTTATAGAACTGAGTGGTACCAGGGACCTGATCTATCCACTGAACAGTCTGCATGTTTTCTTAGGAGTCTAAAGGTACGTTCAAGGCTCGACTGGTTTATTAATCCAGCAAGAATGGTAGTTGGAGTTGGGGGCATCTGTTACCGTTTTTGATGCCTATGGTTGACTATGCCTGGATCTCTCTAATGTTGTTATTTGGGAGAAATGACAGGGGCTGTATTCCTTCATTTTTCTTTTTGCAGACGTTTTTCATAGACCTGAAGGGAGAGTTTTTGTTATCTGAATTCAGTCTCTTATTTGTATTCCAGAGCTCCCACTTGGGGGGAAAATTAGAGGATAAATGATAAGCTATGATTCATGCATAAAGAAAGGAGGTGGGGGAAGGAACAAGAAAGTTATCTCTATAGAAGCTAAGATTAGGGCATTCCATGGAGTATTTTTACAAGATAAATCAAAGAATTAAAAAAAAAGGGTTAGAAAAGAAACCCGAGCTTAACAGCCTTCTAGAGTGGAATTTTCTTTGGAATTTGTTGAAGTAATATAACTCAGGTCCTGGACCAAAGGTAGACAACTCACCAGCACCCAGGTGAAGCAAAGGACTGGAAACAATTGCGTTCCAGCCAAACAGAGCAATGGTGGTATCCATCAGGCAAAATAAAATAAAAATCCTGATACATGTATGTATACGAGTGTCCTGGGATGGTTTGGGGTGATAAATACAGTTAGTGAAGCTTTAGTAGTTGGTCATAATGTATTTACTGAATGCAGCAAGATTGACATAAAATATAGGAGTAGTTTAAGTGTTCATTCATAAATTATAAAAATATTTTGAAGGCAGGGTTAGTTAATCAGCTAAGCACAGCAAATGAAATTGGGGCATCAATCTCATATTCTGAGGTAATAATGACCTTGTTTGTGGAATAAGAGGGACAGGGATCCATCTACCTTCTGCAAGAATCCATCTACTTTCTGCAAAGAGTTTGTGCATCATTAAAGTCTGAGGCTTTATAGGGACAATTCCTGTTATTTCAGTAGCCTGTACACAGTGGGAAGAAAGAACTCCATTGTACGATGTACCCAGAAAACAGGGGATGGGGAACTGTATTTACCTAGTAGGCATGATTGAGTTTGGTAACTTCTTGGTTCTTGCTGTTGAGAGCTGATGATCATCGGGGAATATATTGATAGCATTCTGGCTAAAACTAAGCATTTTTAAAAATTCTGTAAGTTGGAATAAAGAATCACAGCAGAAGAGGATTTAGAAACATATAAAAGCTTGTTCATTGTACCCAAGACTTACTGTTCCTTTACCTACAAAAATGTAACTTTTTTTCAGGATGTTAAAGAAGGTGCATGCCATTGTGGGGTTTGTGTGTAGAGGAGGGAGGCAATGAGAGAAATAGCTTTGTTAGCAGCAACTAGTTTCCTTAAAAGTAGAACTGTCAGAAGTCTTCTTCCTTCTCTGTTTCCCAAGCTTTTGGTCCCGCTTCCCCAAACCAATGGAAACGTAACTTCCCTCTCATTCCATCATGAGTCCATCTGTTTCAGTGTTTTGTAACAGCTCCCAAGTTTTTTCCTTTGTGTTTTCCAGCTACCCTGTTGATTTAATCCATTACAGTCATACAGTAAACATGCTAAGACCGAGGTCCACAATATGTCACTGTGGAGGCATGGTAGTCCCTTCATCTTGAATAGCAAAGTTAGGCCTGGTTATATATGAATTGGTTGAACAAGGAACTTGAGAAACTTGATTGTAGTAACAAACCCTGGAAGAGGAGTATTTCAGGCTAAAGTAAAATATAATTTTTTTTTATTTCTAGCCTTGAGTTCTGTTTCAGGTGCTCAAAAGAGAAGGAAAAAATGAAGTGTGTAGTAAGTTTCTCCTATCCAAATTAATTTGAGATGTTAAAGAAGTTAGTGTTTTTGACCCAAATTTTGCCTTTTTAAAAGTCCATCTAGAAAATTAATATAAATCTTTTACATTTTTTTTTTAAAGTGTGTAACAGCAGCCTAGCACACAGTCAATATTACAATAACAACATCGTGAAGGGAAGGAAATACGAAGCTGGTAATAGTCTGAGGAAGCACTTTACTTTTAAATTGCTAATGGCTTATAAGGAATGAGGGAAATTAATAGATTGATTTTAATAATTAATTTAAATTGATATTTCAGTAGGGTTCTGTATTGAGTAATTCCATCTTCGACAATTTGAGCACAGGATGTCAGAAAATGTACCCCCTACAATGAGAACTGTAGGTAAATGAACTATAAAGACTTCATAATAAATTAGAATACAAGTTACCCAGTACGATGTATGTACATTCATATATTCCAAAAGAAAAATAATTCTTCCCATTCATCCCATGGAAGTAGTTATAAAACAGTTTCTTTTTTTGAAGATTTTTTTTTTTTTTGTGAGGGGCAAATATCAGCTATTCATGTATTCATTCTTTCAAAGTACTGTATAAATATAAATGCAAAATGCTGTAAATTTATTCATATATTGGTACAGTAGCTATATCAATACTTCTGGGAGGAGAAAATGAGGTTTTCTGTCATTTTTCCATTTTTATATTAAATAAATCATTCAACAATGCTTCATCTAACTCTTAGTGTTAAAATTAGGGCTGTCAGTTAATTGCAGTTAACTTGTGCAATTAATGCAAATATAAATTAACATGCTAATTTTTTTAATTGTGTTAATCGCATCATTTTGACCAGTGGAGCAGATCAACTCCGGACCA
Organism: Alligator sinensis; assembly: GCF_000455745.1. Classification (NCBI taxonomy): domain Eukaryota; kingdom Metazoa; phylum Chordata; order Crocodylia; family Alligatoridae; genus Alligator; species Alligator sinensis. Next base: position 385,815 of record NW_005842861.1, on the reverse strand, counting down.
GCGGGGACCCATGCACACAGCCCTTAACCTGGCCCGCCCTGCATCTATTCCAAACTCACCTGCCCACATTGAGCAGCAGCAGCAGTGGCCGAGCAGGAACTGCAGCTTGGCATGGGGTTAAAAACAGCCATTCTCGCTTATCATTGCCAGGCCCTTCTTGCTGCAGCCACACAGGAGTCGGTGCTGGGGCTGTGCACTGTTGGTGGTGGTGGGGAGGAACCATGGGGCAGATGGGCTCTGGGCTGTTGGGTAGGGGGGGTGCTAACTATTGTTTAACTGTGCAATTAAAATTGTGATTAATTGCAACTATTTTTCTTAATCGCACAATTAATTGTGATTCATTTTTTTAATAGTTTGTCATCTCTAATTAAAATCATAACTAAAAACTACATATAATTATTATAACTTCTTACCTGTTTTTTTGTTTTGTTTTGTTTTTTAGACTAGGTCAGTCAGTTTTGCAATACAGCTGGCTACAGAGCCTTGAAGAGTCGAAAATTAAAGTTATCAGTTCAGAAACAATGACTTATGTTGATATTTAATCTAAATTATTGTAAAACACTTCTCCACTCAGATAAATGCATAGAAATTCTCTTCTTTTTCCAAAGAGGTGTTGTGCATATTTATAAGGTAAGGGCTTAGCCCGGTAGTTGCAGAGGATGCCTACAAAAGTTATAGAGTTACTTCTGGAGTAAAATGCAATACTCTTTAAATTATACTAGGAAGCATAATGTATTTTAGGCTGGGAAGAGAAGAATAGATCATCTAGTTGAAGTTATACGTGGGATTTAGCCAAATTTCAGGCCTTATAAACATTTCTGCTCTTCTGTTCTATCTCTTATGCAACCATGGCTATGTATTATATTTGTTTAAGTTGTGTTGCATGAAAATTCTTTCAAATCTCCAAGTATTTAGTCAACTTGTTATTCAATCTATATGTAGCTCTTCCAAGGATATCAGAATCCATGCACATAAAACAGTTTTTAGTGTGGAAGGAAACATTTTTTGCCAAAAAAAAATTTTTGCCAAAATTTTTTGTTATAATGGTTTTCTTCCTTTGGTTAGTGCACAGATGCTGCTTTTCTTGGTGTTTGTCCTTTTTGTTGGAGTGCCTAATTATGTGGAAGATAATTTCAGAACACATTGTTGTAGCAAGAAGTCTGACCAAGCTTATTCTTTGTTAAGCCTTTTATCATATATAAATCTTTCTGGCTAGGGATAGACATTACACACAAACAGGTTTAAATGATCAGAAACTGGTTTAAACTTGTAAAAGAATAGACATTCAATGCACATAAACCAGTTTGAAAATGGCTGAAACCAGTTTGAGGTAAACCTGGGTGAATGTAGTATCAGACTTGACTGATTTGAGTTAAACTGGTTTATGCAATGTCTGTCTCGGACCCCTTCCTGGATTAAGTTAAACCAGAGTCCTCCAGCATCCTAGATGCTTTGCAACTCTGGGCGGGGCTCTGCTCCAGCCCAGCAGGCTGGCCCCTCCCCTCTGCTCCCTGGCAACAGCTCCAGCAGAGACTGCAGGTACAGCAGCATCTGCCTGGCTTCCTCCTGCTCCCCCCACCACTCCCTGCTTAAGCAGGGATTCCCCCCTCCCCTCTGCCTTACAGACACCTCTCAGAGAGCTGGGCTGGCCCCGCCCTTCTATTCCCTTGTTGAAGCACCAGCAGAGACTTGCAGGCACAACATCATCTGCCTGGTTTCCTCTGCCCCACCCTCCCCTCACTGCTCGTTGCTCAAGCAAAGATCCTGCCCCCCACACACACACCCCACAGACCATAACCAGCATGCGGTATGCTAGCTAATGCTGAGAGGTCTCTGTATAAGGCAGACAGGACAAAGGACAGTGCCGGCTTAGGGCTTTTCATAGTTGTTAGAGTTGGAAGGGACCTCAGTAGATCATTGAGTCAGACCCACTGCCCTGGGCAGGAAAGAGAGCCAGTCTCCTCTTCAAGACCCCCAAGGTAGGGGAGAGCACCACCTCCCTTGGAAGCCCATTCCAGATTCTGGCAACCCTTGCCATAAATAAGTTTTTCCTGATGTCCAACCTAAATGTGCTCTCTGTCAATTTGTGGCCGTTGTTCCTGCTTATTCCAAGGGGTACCCCAGTAAACAGAGCATCTCCTATTCCTAGTTGTTCCCCCAATTAATTTGTAAATGACCACAAGATCTCTTCTCAGCCTTCTCTTACAGATGCTGAATAGATCCAGGTCCCTCAGTCTCTTTTCATAGGGCCTTGCCTGCAGGCCCCTAACCATATGAGTGGCCCTCCTCTGGACCCTCTCAAGGCTATCCACATCCCTCTTGAAGTGCAGTGTCCAGAACTGGATGAAATACCCCAACTGTGGCCTGACCAGTGCCACATAGAGGGGGAGGATCACCTCCCTGGACCTGTTTGTGATGCACCTGCTAGTGCATGATAGTGTGTGGTTAGCTTTACTGATTACTTCATCACATTGACAGCTCATATTGATCTTGAAGTCAACTATGACTCCAAGATCCCAGAGCTGATAAATGCTCTGTTATCAATGGCAGGGGTGGGGGGAACCCCTTCCTAATCAGAGCATCCTTCCAGGGCTTGTCCATGTCCCCCTCAGCACTCTGGAAGTGTAGGGAGGGCTGCTTTAGCACCCGCCCCTTCCCCCCTCCCCCCGTGTCCCTTGGCTTCTAGTCTGAGCCACTGCAGGCATAAGCCTGAATTTCCTCAGTCCAGAAGTGAAATTTGTGTGGTTACAAACCTGTTCAGCCTAGCCAGGTTAGACTAACCTGTAAAGATTGAATCAATTCAGGTTCAGGATTTTTGAATGTCTGGCCCTTGCCTCTGTGAATACAGTTCCCTCCTCATATTCACATAGGACTAATGACTGACTTGTTCACGTACAAGGGTCAGCAGGCAAACCTGTTGGTACTTTTAAAACATTTGTGGACTTTTTGCATCCTTATTTATTTATTTACCTCCTGAGCTACCTCTAGTCTGTCTACCTCTAGTCTGTCTCTCAGCAGAGCCAATATCATGTTAGAAGTTTCATCATGAATAAAATTTTCGCTGTCTGTGCAGAAAGAGTAGCTGGGTCATCTATTTTTTAACCATGCTGTTTTTGCAGCACACTTTTGTAGCTCTGGGATATTTGCATTAAGAAGTTGGGATGGCCTTGTTTTAAGGTAGGGAAGACTTTGCAAAATGTGTAGCTAGATGTGAATTTCAAGAATATAGAAATTGTGGCTGTGTTGGTATTCTAGATTTTGTTTTGCTTGCTTTAGTGTTCAACTACTCACTACTCCTTCTGAAGAGTTGTGCTCATCCAGGGTACAGTGTGTAACCCAGTAATCTTTTCAAATTGCTTATAACCTAGGAGTTCAGCTCTGCTGAAGCATATATTTGAGATAGGATGTTTGTAGAAGATAAAACAGTCTCATGTTATCCTAAGTATCCATACTGTTCTTGACACAGAAAAAAAATGTGACCATATTTAATGAACTCGGTCACCCAGAATGGTCATCAGTCAAATCCCACATACAACTCATTAAACTTCCCACTCCTATCACCTCTAACATTATTCAGTCTTCATTTTCAGGGACAGCAGACAGGCTCTGCAGCGTGCCCAAAAGGGTTTGATTCTGAAATACCAAGGACAGGAAGTATGCTCTTTGCAGGGAACACACTGGTAGCATATCCCTCTTTTTCAACTATAGAGTACCATGAATACAAGCACCTCAACTGATTGTAGCTTTTGCTATAGTACTGCAGCAGTAACTGATCACAGTCTGCTCTCTGGAAAAATAACCTCAGGGGCTTCAGTCTTTTTCTTATAATAAGGCATATTTATAAGAAAATTTGGAAGATGGGAGTTTTTGGGGGGTTGGTTTGGGTTTTTTTGCATGAGAGTTTCTGAGTATTTTGTCATGCAATTTTAAATATTTTTACCAAGTACTGAAAGACCCTCTTCCCTTCAGAAAAGTTTAAAGTGTTTTATCTGTATCTGGATAACTAGTGATTTATTTGGGCTGGAAGCTATGGGGAACCATTAGCATTATTAAACTCACTGATAGGAATAGCTAAAGTTGCTGAAATAAAAGACCAGCATATGTAGTAAGTCTTCATCTTGCTCTGTGGGAGGTTTTTCTAATTTATAATCTAATTTCTGAAGCATTCATAACAATCTATTTATGCATAATTTGGAGGTCTGTCAGAGCTCTAAAATTACCCCATTAAATTATCACTGCTAACTTTTAGTGCAAGTCGTAATTAGTTACTGTTACCAGTAGGGAATTAAAATCAAGCTGTTAGCCTGTACATCTTTATCTAAGAACAAAAAGCTGTAGCTAATTATTTCTTCAGTGTAGGACTGTCGGCTGATTCATAGTGCAGGAAGGGGGCCATTTGGAGCATAATCTCCTGGGAGCAAAGCAGCATATTGCATCCATGTTGTGAACTTAAAAGCAAATGATGAAGCTTTCCCAGTTTGGAATTAGTGGCCTAATTATCTTTCAGGTCATGGAAACTCTATGGATATCACTGCAGTAATTTAAAATTGCACTCTAATTTCCTAGCATTTCATACAAGAAATGTTATGGTACAGAGCAATATTAACTAAATTCTCTTAAAGGAATAGCCATAATCCATCCATTGAGAGAGATCATAGCTCAAGCAATTTGGAAACTTCATGTTTTCCCAACTTAGGTTTACTAGGCTGTACATTAGAAAACTAATTTCTGCCTGTTTAATATAATATACTGCTTTTGAAATCTCCAAGCTGCAGTACTGACCAGATACCAGCTAGATAATTGGGCTGAAACACTGGATTTCTACTTCACAGAGGAAGCAATTCTTTCCATAGCTGTAGAATACTGAATAGGAATTTTAGTGTCCTTAAGTAGTATGTCATTTTGTGTTACATTACTCTGTTTACTCTTGCCTCTATTTTTTGCTTCTCTCTTTTTATTCTCTTGATTTCAGTTCTCTACTAAAACATTATCTTTAGAATTATATCAATTTGTTAATATTTGAAGACAGTTCAGATACTATAAATTGTATTTGTAAAACTTGAACAGCATAGTCATTACTTTTGCTTAGCAGACATAGATTTTAAATGTATTTAATTTAGAAACGGCTAAAATTTGACCTTCAACATTTATAACAAGGACATTGGAGATCCCATATATCCTACCAGTCCCAGATCCCAGTCTCAGGTTCTAGTTCTAACCTGCAGAGAGAGATGTCTTCAACTGACAAAGTTAAACTTAAATTCTATAGCACAAAGGATCTGGACTCTTTTGAACAAAGAATGAGCAGGGGTTCATATACTTCTAAGGTCTGAAATTATTCCTTTAATATTTCCTCGACTGAGCAGTCTTAGATTGGCAGTTACCAGTTACCTTTTGGTTCCTCATGCTGATGTTCATGGACTTTGCTGGACATCCCTTTATATTTTTGGGGGGTGCCATTTATTAGAACAGTGCGAAATTTTGCCGGCTGTTTCGTTTTGACACTGTTTTGACTCATTTCAAGCTCGAAACAGCGAAATCAAAATGAAATGAAGGGCTTCAAAACAGCCTCGAAATGAAACAAGGGCAGTCAAAATGTTTTGAGTTTCGAAGCAGCCTGGCTGAGTTCCCCTCCCCAGCGCTATGATCGGGTTCCCTTCCCCAGCCTGATCCTAGTGCTAGGGAGGGGAACTCAGCTAGGCTGAGTTCCATTCCCCAGCCCGATCGAAATGTCAAAACAGCAAAACAGTTTTGACAGAACGGAACAATGTTTTTGAATCAAAGGGAAACACGGTTTGGTCAAAACGTCGAAACAGATGTCAAAGCAGAACGCTGCTGTTTTGCACAGCCCTATCATTTATATGTCCAAAATGAATCTCTTTCAAAAAGAGTACTTTTGATTGGCATACATGAAACTCTTTACTTTCATGACCATGTTTTCTTCCTTTGCTTGTGTTTTCTCATTAATCAATTGTGAATGCCTCTAAATTTGACTGTTAGTTTGCCAAAAGACAGGATTGGTTATAGAAGTTCATTTAAGCAGTTTCTCATGCACTCCCTCTCTCCCCTTGACTTTTAAAGCTTGCTTTAAATCATATTGATCTTGGTTTTGGGGAGGAGGGGCATTTTAATTGGAGTTTTTGAGCAGGAAACATCCTTTCTGCCATAGGGAAAAAAGGAAACAAATGAAATCTGAGAGAGCACCTCTTGAACCTTAAGAAAAAAGACAGAAAAATAAGGCAGAGTAGGAGCACAAGTAAGGTGTCCATATATCTGAGATTTCTGATTAAAATCCCTCGGAGAGAGACGTAGCCTCCTGTCAGACCCTGACCTACCTATCTTTTTGTATCTATTTTGTTTAGCCTATAAGGTGAAAATCTACCCTGCCTTAGAATCATAGAAAGTTGGGGTTGGCAGGGACCTCAGGAGGTCATCTAGTCCAACCCCCTGCTTAAAGCAGGACCATCTCCAACTAGATCATCCCAGCCAAAGCTTTGTCTAGCTGAGTTTTGAAAATCCTCAAGGATGGAGCTTCCACCACCTCTCTGGGTAACCTGTTCCAGTGTTTTAGTACCCTCCTAGTAAGAAAATTCTTCCTAATATCTAACCTAAACTTCCCTTGCTGCAACTTGGGATCATTGCTCCTTGTTCTGTCATTTGTCACCACTGAGAATAGCCTAGCTCCATCCTCTTTTGAATCGCCCTTCAGGTAGCTGAAGGGTGATATTAAGTCTCCACTTCTCTAGACTAAATAAGCCCAGTTCCCCAAGTCTTTTTCCTCATAAGTCATGTCCCCCAGCCCCCTCACCATTTTTGTTGCCCTCTACTGGACCTATCTTTTATACAGTATTATATTATTTTACTTGCATCACTACTTCTAGCTGTTAACCACTTGCATATTTTCATGTCATTGTAAAGTGAGTGCTGTGATATTGTATTTCATAGGATGTCAGGATTCCCTACAATTTAAAATGCATTACAAAATATATTTTATGAAATATCTGGCCACAGTCTATTAATAAGAATAAATATATTAGTTTTAGAATGTCAATTTTAAAGAAACTCTCCAATTACTACAGAACATGTTATTGGAATTTTGACTTCTATACACTCATTGTTGTGATCATAGAATCATGGAGAAGTAGGGCTGGAAAGGACCTACATAGGTCTTCTAGTCTAACCCCACTCCCTGCATCTGAGGTAAGATCAACCCTATTGAAACCACCCTATACAAATCTATTGTCTAACCCAAGGGTTCTCAACTCCTGGTCCACAGGCCAGATATAGCCCCTGACACCATGTCATCTGGCTTGCGGGGTTCTCTGAGTCCAATCCTGGTGCATGGGACTGAGCAGAAGTGGCACAGGGCCCCTGAAGCCTGATCCTTGTACATGGGATCTGATCCAGCCCACAGACTGCCTCAGGCCGCTCACCTGATTCATAGGGCCAAATGGTTGAGCATCCTTAGTCTATTAGCAGAATTGCACAGTTAACCCTAACACAACTACAAGGCAAAACACCCTAAGCTGCCACAGGTAAAGCAGGGAGACCATGGTGCTGCAAAGGTTGCTAAAATATGCTCCAGAGATTCAAGGAAGAGGACTATGCCCTCCACTACAAAGGAAGGCAACTCGCTTTCCCCAGTCCATACCAGTCTTACCATGGCAATGGGTCTGACCCTGAGCGGAAGGGCAAGACTCTGTACTAAGAACCTCTGGGTTTAAGTCCCAGCAGGAGTGTTAGCACATCCCAGTCAATATCCCTACAGAATCTGTTTACAGAATTGCTTTTTAATTCTTTGTTCTGCTGCATGGCAGAGCTCAGGTTTAAAGTGGCACAAATGTAGGATGCCTGATAGTTTTTCCTCAATTCTTACTATTGAGCAAAGTAACACCAATCAGTGATGCATAAAACTGACACTTGTTCCTTCTTTTGCAACACTATACAGCGATCAGATTTTTCTCTTCAAGTAATTTTAAAGACTTGTTAGTCAAAGGAGGTTGGTGAAATTTATTTGAGCAAGTTAGTTGTTACTATCACGTATACTTTACCACAAAAAAAAAGGTGTGGGGGTGGGGGCAGGGCAAAGGATGGGGAAAGGAGGAGGGAGAATGACTGCCATGGATGTAGCTTTGTGCATCATGGTAACCTCATAGGGTTCATTTGTTTCATATATGAGTTTCTCTTGTTTGTGTTATGTTGCAGCCTGGTAGCAAACTTTGTGTTTTGGTGCATGCATATAAATGAAAACAAAGGGTTACCTTCACACCAGCATTACCAATTGTGCTATGCAGTCTAAGTCTTCCTGTGCCCTTTTGTGTAGCTAGAACATTCCTATTTTGTGTATTTCAGAATCTGGAGCTGAGCAGTATTTTTTTTAAACTCTCTTTGAACAGCAGTCTAATGTCACTCTTGGAGATATTTAGCACTCATGAGAGGAGCTGGATTAATAGCCATATAGATCAGGGAATGGCAGTGCAATCTTTTCCTGTTGCTTGTCTACCAATTTACTTCAACCTTGTTTTGGAGAGGAAATGCCTGAGAAGTTGGAGGGTACTTCAGATTCCTTTTCCATCCTGTCTTTGACCTCCCTGGTCAAAGTGAATGCTAGCTAGTGATACCTTTTAAATCATGTTGGAGGCCTTCACATGAGGATCTGTACTGAGCCCACTAGTTCATTTCACATAAATCACCAAACAGCTGTAAGAGCTGGCAGTGATTTTTGGTTACTGTTCAAGATTTGAACTGATCCCTGAGGGCTGAAGATTTCAGGATCCTGTTTCCAGAGGTTTTGTTTTAAGTACAGTGTAGGGATTAATTTGATATTAAAATTAATGTATGAGGGTTTTTTTTAATTGAAAGTAACAACCTATGTGACACTGGTAAATATTTAATGGTCTTGACTGGCATGATAATTCAGGGTAGCTTGTTCTATAAGATATGTAATAAGTAGCAGATCTCTTTTGCTTATTTTATTAAATGTGCTAAAAAGAAAAGTATGTTGTCATTGAAAAGAATGCTTCTGAAATTAATTCTACTTTAGTGGGAAAGCTTCCAATTTATACTCTTATTTTGCTCTCTGAGTTGGTCTTTTCTCTTTTCTACTGTATCAGTTCTTGTGTTTTTTGGTATTTTTGGTGATGCTACAAAGCCAAATATAGGCATGAAGACCACTTTTTCTTTGCATAAGCCTCTTCTACTCTTCACATATGTGTCTCCCCCCCCCCCATGCTCACACCCAAGCTCTCTAATTATTTAGCTATGTAAAATCAGATCAGAAAAATCACAGTGGCATATCTTCCTTTCCCAGCCTCTCCTTCATTGTCCTCGTATCAGCAGTTAATTTTTGTGGCATTGACTGGCAGCTATTTAAAATAAGTATTTAATTTATTTTAAATACATATATTTATTTAAATAAGAAATTTAAAAATATTTAAAGATTAAGCCTATTGCATCTGAAGACTCTTTAGTCCTCCAAAGGATTTTAGATATACTAGTTACTGAATCAGGCCACTAATAATCAAAATGTTGTCCAGTCAAATAAAATGTGTGTGTAACTTCTGAGTTTCTGCCTTAAAAGGCCTCATCTTTTTTAATGCCTCCTTAAACCACAGAATTAAAACTGACTACATTTCTCTGGACTGTTACACATAGGGATAAAAGGGGTCCTTTCAGGAAAAAGAGTCCTTTTGTGAACTAATCTGAGACTTTTGGACAAAGGATCACTGCAGACCTTACTGCCTTTTGCTCAAAATGCAAGCAGATCCGGACACAGGCATGGGCGAACCAGGTGGCTGCACGGGGCCTGAAAATGATATATTTTTTTCTGTTGTCCAGTTATTATTATCATTATCTTTGGCGAAGTGGGGAGTGGGGGTGATACTAAAAGTTCACCTGGGACCGCCAGGAGTCTAGGTACATAGCTGAATGCAAGACATGTTTCCTTGACCTTATGGTCTCTAACATAGCTGCATGCGTTCATATACATGTGTGTAAAATTATTTCATGTAAACCTCACCAAACACCTGGGATGTGGTGTTCATGTTGTTCAACTTGCTAGAGGAAGGAGCTCAGCTACAATGGTGATGTAGATAGTTCAGCGATATAAGTAGTATGGAGTTACTAGTATTTGTTCTTGTATAATCTTTAGTTTTGCTTATATCAGGGGTTGGCAACGTTTTGTGGTCAGAGTACCAAAAACATTAGCAACCTTGATTTGTAAGATGTTGGCATGCCAGGGGTAGGTGGTGAGGGAGCCATGAGGGGCCTGATCCTTGTTGTGGCAGCGCAGCTCCAGCCTCTTCCACACCATCTGCTCTGAGGCATACGTACTAAGCAAAAAGCCTTTGTGTGCCATGCTCAGGCACTCGTGTCAGGGGTCACCTACTCCTGACTTAGAGTACATGTAAGCCTGAATTGTACGTGTTTAGTGTTTCAAATGGTTTTGAAGAAACTACCATCTTTTGGTAACTTGTAAATAGCCTTTTAATTATAGTCCTGGAGTTTTTAACCATATAAAAATGACTTATTCTGTAAATAGAATCCATGGTCATTTCAATTATCTACATGATAAATTAGTCTCCTTCTACTCCTTTTGATTATGATAAGACTTGGAAGCTGGGACAGTTGATGGTATCTCATTTGGAATAAATGCAGCTTAGAGAGCTGTAAAAATCAAAGAAGAAAGAAGATTATAAGAGATTGGTCTTAATTTAACTATTACACATGTGGCTATGAGCTTTGCAAGTGATGTTAAAAACCAGTTTATACCAGTAACATTGCAATTTGCATAATATGAGTTTCCTATCTTGAACTTTTAGTAAAAATGAACCTAACTATGCACACAGAGCAAAGCCTACTCCATGACTTGATTTTGGTGCCTTTCTATTTGTTGTTATAAATTAATCTTGAGCACATGATGAGTACCCATTTGCTACAGCAGGCAGCACCAGGAGAAAATAACATGGATGTGCTACTTTGTGATTGGATCCAAATTTCAAGTCAGATAACATTATTTTTAGATATTAGGTCTTGTTTGATTTTAAAGTAAATAGTATAGTTTCTGTTCTGATTCACATTTATATTCTGTTTTACATAGCATCAAGTTCCATTGTGTGATAACTATTTTACTGTTTTCACTGAAAACAAAAAACTCAGCAGGGATAGTAAACTTAGCGTGGCTAAGATGCATTTCTTTGGCATCTCATGATGACAACAGTTTCTGTCTTGTACCTGTTAGGATCATAACCTGCATTTTGCTGCTGAAGCTTGAGGCCATTGCTCCTAGTCCTGTCCTCTATTGTTTTATTTATTTATTTATTTATTTTTATTACATGAAGTAGGTTTACCTTCATAAACGTGCTTTTGGGTATCACAGTACTCTTCCTAAAGTCTTGTGGTCTTCTAGGAATTTATTGCTAAGTCAGGTCACAAATAGCATTCTATAATGCAAGAGGTAAAGCACCAAATGGAGAAGCCTGAGTGGCTCCTTCTCAGGATGAAATGTCAAGAATGACTTGAAATGAACAAAATGTCATAAAAACATAGACCACCTTCCCAGCAAGACACTCCTAGCCACCGTGGACGTTACCAGCCTATATATACCAACATCCCACACCAAGATGGCATCCAAGCCTGCCTTACATATCTACAGGAACAAGATTACAACCCAGAATACAGACCCAAAGATATTACTGAGCTTATACACTTCATCCTCACACACAACAATTTCACTTTTAATAATCAACACTTCCTCCAAATGATGGGAACAGCTATGGGCACTAAAATGGCCCCACAGTATGCCAACCTTTTTATGAGCCACCTGGAAGAAGACTTCCTCAAGAACTGCACCATCAAACCCTTGCTATACTTAAGATACATCGATGACATCTTCATCATTTGGACTGAGAACCTGCAATCTCTGATTGAGTTCCACCAGAAATTCAACAGTCACCATCCCTCCATCCGACTTTCTTTAGAATACTCCAGCACCACTTCCCTTTTTAGACACAATGATCAGTATCCAGAAGGGTAAAATACAGACCACAGTATACAAGAAACCCACAGACCAACATACATATCTGCACAGAACCAGCAATCACCCGAAACACAGTGCTTGTTTGAAGGCTAGGATGGGTGGCTCTGGGAAGATCTTTTTAAGAATAGAGTCTCTTTCTTGTAAATCCTCAAACAATTGCAACCCATACTATTCAGAGACCCTATTCTAAAAAAGATCTTCCCAGAGCCACCCATCCTAGCCTTCAAACAAGCACCGAACCTCGCCAACCTCATCACCAGAAGCAAACTTCCTCAAGCCCAGAACACACCAAAAGGATCCAGACCGTGCCAGGACAAGAAATGCAAAACCTGCCAAAACATCTCCACCGCCCCCACTATTACTACACCCCACAACAGAGCCATCAGCATCCCAGGATCTTACAGCTGCACCTCCAGAAATGTAATATACCTCATCCAATGCACCAAATGCCCTGATGGAAGATATGTAGGAGAGACCAGACAACAACTGCGCACCAGAATAAACGCACACCGGAAGTCCATCAAAGACAGAAACACTCAATTACCGGTGGGGGCACGTTTCTCACAGGCAGGCCACTCTCTCTCCAATCTCTCAGTCCTGATCCTCAAGGGAAACTTACACAGCACTTCCCAGAGACGAGCCTATGAGCTCCATTTCATCAGCCTGCTGGATACTAGAGATCAGGGACTAAACATAGACATTGGATTTTTGATACATTATAATCTGCCTGGCAACTGACTCCCCAGCCCAGCCCAGCCCCTGGCTTCTTTACTTTTCATTCCATCCAGGAAGAGCACACACCAACTGCTGAAACTTCCTTAGCCTGACGAAGGGTTTTTGAACCCGAAAGCTTGCTTAATAACTATTCTCCAACCATTTGGGTTGGTCTAATAAAAGATATCAAATTCACCCAACGAAACTTGTCTGCAAAATGTCAGCCTGAAGTCTTGTATCATTAAAGAAATTGTAGATGGTTTTTGTTATGGAAGTCCATCAGTTAGTACTGAACAAAACAAACAAACAAACAAACAAAAACAGAGATGGGAAAAGAGAATAAGCGGCATTTCCTAAACATTTCATTTCAGTGGGATACTTAATTTGTTCAGTGGTATTCTTTTATATGACAGGCTAAGATGTTGCTATCCTTGGGAAGATTTATTTTTTTAATATTTCCAAGGCAATTTAGTTTCAACCAGAACTTTCAAAACCTTTCTGGAAGATCCAAGGGAGGGACTCAAGGAACTATGGGAAGCTGGGGTGCGCTTGTCTTAAAAGAGTGATTTCTGGGGGCTTGTAACATTAGATACATTGCCCATTATAGGAAGACCTCATTGTATTTGCATGAAGTGCTCTGAAAAGCACTGCAACAACATACTAAAAAGAACAGCTGTGGACACGAATGCATTAATGATCATTGTGTCAACTGAAGGGGCTGAGGAAGAGGCAAGCTGATGTAGCTGTGATGCCAGTAGATTGGGCACTTGGTTTAATTCTCAACTATAATTGAATCTGCATTTCAAACGAAAGTACTTCCTGCTGATTCATGCTATGATGGATCGAGAAGTGTGATTGAGTGCAGAGTTGAAGGCTGAAGTGCTATATACAAGACACGCATGGGCCAGGTGTCTTGGTGAATGAGCAGTTGCTGGATTTTTTGTTTTAGCTTTGCTTTGCATTGCAGTAATAATAAACACTTTAACTGTAATCTGAAAGGACAGTTTTTATAGGGTTTACAGCCATGGTAACCACTCAAGGCTACTTAATACTGTAAGCAAAGGGTTTTTTTTATTTTATTTGTTTGTTCAGTGTGAAACTGAACTAAAAGTACTTACATCATTGCACCCTGGCTACACCCTGATGCTAGTGATTTAGCATTAGAAAAAATGCAATGGATGGTGATGTTGACATCTTCTATTTATGTATTTTTAAAATAATTCATAGTTTAGTCATTGTATTCAAAACCTGAGCCATGCCAATGCACTTGCTCAAATTTAAGTAACCTAGTAATGGGAATAGGTGGAAAACACTGTTATACACAATAAGGTATACATTTTCATTAGAAAAATAGGATCTTCACATTTCAAGCAACCGATTTAATGTGATAAGCACATGAATGGTCTAGTGGAGACCAGAAATCAGTCTTTCCTCCTGTTAGGTATGTAAGTAGACTTTGATATCTAAATGCAATTCTATTTCACGTGTTCAAATTTCTGAAAATCCATTAATGCATGAAATGTTATGATGTCTTACTCTGGGACTAAGTCCCAAAAAGCAGTTAGGAGGAGTAGGCACAACCCTCTTGCATAAACTGTTTTTCAGGGATTTCAGCCGGCTGAAATAGAATCCCACTTAAGCTCATAAGCCCGCTTACTCACCTAATGGGTAAAATAGCATCTAGTTCAGTGTGTGTTTAAGTTGTGCATGTTCTTATTTAGATTATGGGATCAGGACTTAACTTCCTACAGAAGGTTTTGTTTGTATGTAGTGTAACTTCATGGTTTTGCATCCTACCTAGAGAGGGATGCTTTTCTCTCGGGGTATAGACAGGCATTCAGTTAAGGACTAAGAATTTCTGGGGAATTTCCGGCACCACAGAAACACATCCGGAAGTGTGTATACATCTGTTCAAGTGCCCAGTCACTTGGAGGACCAGAGAACCTGGCTGATGTTCCACAGCCAGAGGGCCAGTGTGCAGAGACCCCAGCATGCTTTGCAGGGGTCCCCATCATGACGATCCCAAGGATAGCCAAGTGCAAAGAAAAATTGGTAACCATTGGGGAACCATATTCGCTAGGGACTTTTATTTCTACATGCCCCCTACCTAAGTCACACTTTGAGTGCAAAGCCGCATCTCACCTGTTCAGTTTCCACTGCCAAAAATACTTGTTCATTTCACTTTCAGCCTATGATGGATCCCTGCCACTTGTAACCCTGTGGCACCAGATCCAGATGATTCTATTTTAGACTTTGTTATGGAAAGTTATGAAGATACCATAGAAAAAAATCTTAGTAGTCATTAGTTGATTCACTTTCAAATAAATGGAGAGACAAAGTATATCTATAATTACTGTGTTTACTCGAATCCAAGACAAGGTTCATTTCTCTTCATTTAACATAGGGGTGGAGAGGGGTAGGGGGGAATGCCTGTTGTCTTGGATTTGAGTGCAAATCAGTCGGGTGAGGTAGACAGCTGTTATGGCTCTGGCTCCAGGCCCAACCCACAACATCTACCCCTTACCTGCTGCCTGCCTGCTGCCTCTGCCCCACCTGGCTACTTCCCCAAGCTCTGCTCTGGCAGGTTATGGCCCTGCTCTAGCCTGGGGCATAGGGCACAGCCCCAGCCTGGCCCAGTACTCATGGCAACAGCTGTGCCTGGGCTCTGGAGCTGGGAGCAGAGCTGCCATGCTGCCTTCACTGTTACTGGGCTAGCCTGGGGAGAACAGGCAGTGGGGGGCAAGAGGTGTAGGTTCAAACTGCTTGCCTTCTCACCTCCTGCCCCCTGCCACCGCTTCCCCCACTACAGCGGTGGGGAACGGGGATGAGGGATCACATTTATAATGGTCCTTCAATAATTAGATTCTGCAAGTGGAAGATTGTAATAAATGTCTATATATTTCCATGTATAGAATCAAATTATCAGGGGTTGCCTTAAAGGTGGGGTTGTTTTGGGTTGGAGCAAATACAGCAATTTATTTATTTATTCATTTCCAATGGACAATTTCTGTCTAACTAAGGGAACTAGTTAGTGAAGTAATCTGAAAGCAGGAGTTCAGGGAAATGAATGCAGAGAAGACCAGGAATTCCTTTAAGTCTGCTGCTGCTGGGTCTAGTTCTTGCTGTACTCTTGCTGTCACAGAGTCAAAGTCTGCTGCTGCTACTTTTGATAGTTTGTTGAGCTCATCTGCAGGCTGGTGTGCCATCTCATGTGTAGTCATGCAGACATGACTGAGACCCTGACCCCTCCACAGGGCCTCCACTTCACTAACCAGTTTGGCGTAGGCACAGTAGGACAGGCAGTGCAGGAGTTGTTCCTGGAGGTGGGGAGGAGGGGGCTCCTATGCTGGCTTCACTTTAGGCGTCGGGGAGGGATGCGGACTTTCAGGTCTCCCCTTTGCCCTGGATATGTCATTTTACACTTGTAAAAGTAGGTACTCAACTTTGGAAGGAGCTGGACACAAGCTAAACCATGCACAAGCAACCTTTGCTTCTGAAGTGGTTATCACATTTGCCTGAGGGAAAAGATCCCTGGTTCAAAACTGGCAGAAGAAGCTCCCTGCTCAGTAGTCTTTCAGCAGCCTGGCTTGTAGGTAATCTCAATGGCGTTGATGTGAAAGAAATAGATATTTTTTACATCAGGAGGGTCTGGGAAGTGGATTTCTGCTACATGCCTTAGGCAGGAAGGACTTTGTCTTCCCCACAAAGAAAGACAAGGCTGAGCAGTGTAACCTCATGGCTATCTGTGGGCCTGTCTCTTCCTCCCTGGGGCAGTAAAGTTGGGGGTGCCAAAAACTCCCTGGAGCTATTGTTGTGGTGGGGAAAGGGAAGAGCTAGCAGCATAGCTTCCTGGCATGTTGTAGGGCAGATGCACATCCTGTGGTTCTCCATGTAATTGGACGGGAGTTAGGTGGCAGTAAAAAACATAGCACTGCCAAGAACTTGCTGCTGGAAGGAGCTAGTGTGTAAACAGAAACATCATGCTGGAATGCTTGTATGCTCACTTTTTGCCACACGAAAAAGGATTTCTCTCTAGAAATGTAATGCCTATGTGTAATGCCCATGAGCAACTCAATCCTTCTCTCTTGCCATATGTCAAAAGAATTGGTTTTGTGTTTCTCATACTATCTGACTGGTCTCCCTGAGAAAGGTTCAGATTCTTCTAGGGTGACTATCAGGTAGGTTAAGGAAAAAACTGGGGAGAAGTAAAGAAGAAGGAAAGAGAGGATATTTTTCTGTCTTCTGTTGTTCTTAATTGTCTTCATAAGTAAGCCTGGAAAAACAGAGCAGTTCATTGCATATGTTATACCCAGAAGTGGTTCTGTGCTTTTTTTGTGCTCATTATGGAAAGAAGCCAGGTATAAAGCTGTTGGTCTGACCACATGTTTAGCGTGGACTGCTGAACTGCATCAGGTTTCTCCTTCTCCCCTCCACCCACAATTTTTTTTTATGGAGGTCTCAAACTTTTTCTAAATATTGTTTATCTATATTTGTAGAGAGATCTCTATATTATACTTATTCATTGTGCAATTATAACAAGGGCAGACTCTAGGCAGACTGTATGAATGAGAGAATACTGCATTTAGGCTTGGAAATGCTTGGATTTCTCCTGTACTCCTTAAACCTATTGGCTTCAAAAGTCCTTAAGAAAGTCCAACAGAAACAGCATCCCTTTCCAAAGAGGTTTAGATTGCATCATGTAGGCTCCTCTGTCTGTAGAGTAATATTTGGTGATGTAATGAAAAAATGTGGAAGTGGTATTCTTCAGACCTCAGTCTCAACCAATTCCAGCCCAGACAAAGGACTTGAAAGGGTGTTTATAGCTCATATTCAATGTGCAGATGAAAGCCAAAACTTTCAGCAGTACCTTGGTTTATTCTGTACTTTTGATAAATTCTCCACCCTCTTCCCCAGACCAGAGAGAGGAGGAAAAGATGTTGGCTTTGGAAAGTATAAGCCAAATACATTCTTCTTCACAAACTTTTTCCTAATGTGGTGTGTCTCAGCTTTATTCTGTCAGAGTGTATTCATATGAGATGTCCTGACATTTTTTTTTCAATAGCACATGTACTTTATTAAGGAAAAATACAGCATTTTTAAATTATTGCTTCAACAGCTTTTCATCATAAATGCCTACTACAGCCTCTCCATTATGAAGTGCTCATTTGATGGGGGGGCAGAAAAAAACCTTTTTTTTAGTACAAAAAATTATTAACAGTTCTCCACCCCTTGTTTTCTTTCACGTTTCTCCAAAGAATTATTCCTACAGGGAGGTGAGCCCCTATTTACCTTATTCAGAGGTTTCTTCTCATTGCCTCCAGTAAATAAATACTTCTGGGTGGCCTTTCCTGACCAAGCTAGCTAATTACCTTCCTACTATGGAATTTATAGAACCCTCTGCTAATACTTTTAAGATGACCTTGGCTCCCCAAGCATGCTTTATTCCAGTATGTCTATGGCAGTGTTCTGAAAAAAATGTTCAATTCGATTTTATTATTTCAGTCGTTCCTGAGATGACATGGAAGGCTCATAGTAGTGTATAAATTAGCCATTTTAAAAGCTAGCACTGACAGTTTTAAAGAACATAATAGTAAATTGTGATCCATCTGCTCAGTATTTCATTTCCTTCTTTCCCCATTGCTTTCATTTTGCAGCTGCTGTTTATTAATCTGACGTAGAACACATAGACACACAGACTGCATAATGCTGTGCACTCCCTCACCCCCTTTTTCTTTTGTATTGATAATTATGAGTATGACTAAAATTTCAGACTAGACCTTCAGCCCAGTAAAGTTTATGAAGTCTTTGACTTCAGTGGGACAAGAGTTTAGCTTTGATTTATATTAAACGCTTTTTTATATTTATCACTTTGCATATTGTGGTAGCATGTGAAAGCCTCGGGAGAACAGTTTCACATAATGCAAGGTTGTATCTAATCACACAGTAACTGGTCCTGTCCCAGAAACCTTTAAAATCTGAATAGGTAAGATAAAGAACAGTGGCCAAAGTCTTTAAAAAAATCATTGGATGACATTCCTTGGTTATGTGGAAGATTTAGTGGCTGATGTTTAAATAACTCTCTTTGCAGCTCTTTGCAGTAATTTAGTCCTCCTTTCTATCAAGAATGAAGATTCTTTGTTGTACGCTTGCATGTCTCACCCTGTTCATACTGCTAATGGAGACAACTATGGATGCTGACATAAGGATGTTATAGTACTTCTTATTAGGAAATGAGGAGGGGAAGTCTGTTTAGAAAGGCCAAACACTGCCTACTTCCTTCTAGTTTGGAAACTTTCTGATCATATGCTAACTTCATCACTTAATAATTCTACCTCTTTCTTTCATTCTAGAACAGAGAGACAAGGACAAGGAGAGGGATAGGAAATAGGGGCAAGCTTCAGTCTTCGGGAAGAGGCAGCTATAGGCAGCATTTGGGGCTAGCTCTATCCTTAGCACTTGTTCCTTAGCTCCCTTTGATAAAGAAGGACACCTCTTCAAAAATAACTACTGCCTGTGGCCCTCATCCTCCAGCAGATCTTACCTTTGTCCCAAGACTGTCTCACAAGTATCCTGCACAAAAGGCTTTACTAGCATCCCCATCCCTTGGTTCAGTAATGATGGTAAGCACTGCGTCTGCAGGGCTTCCTTCTGTAATTGTTTCTCTTCCTCTGCAGATGCGATCTGTGAAGAATTGAAAAGCTGAGAGGCATACAAAACCCAATCTCATTGACTTGTCAAGGTCTTAGGGAAAAATTTAGGTGGAGTCACCGGGGACAACTCAGGGTTCTGCAAAGAATTGCTAACCTCAGTATCCACTTTTGTCCTCTTTCATTTTGAGAGTGGTTCAGAGAGCTTTTCTGCCATCTTTTGGATCCAGTTTTCTTTTTCTTCTTTCTTCTTAAAATCCAGTTCTTACTACTGGGACTTCCTCTTCTCCTGAGGCAATGCCATACCCAGATGTCAAGTGTCCATCTTCCCTTGCCCTTTCTTGCTCCCCTGGCAAGTTAAGCAACCCTGGGCTGAGTGCCCCCAGTTTCTGTAGTCTTCTCATAATGACCCAAGTCATCATTCAAAACCAGTAGGGTCTTATGATAGAAGTCTTGCCTTCATGTATCCTAACAGTTATGTCCCCACTACTCTCAACAGTACTTTCAACTACTCAATTTGGAGACTGACTGACATTTTAGGGGGATTTTAGGCCATTTCTTTCTAGGACCTATGGTTCAAAATATGTCATGGGGCAGGGAAAACTTGACGGAGTGACCCTTTGAGGCACAATCTTGAAATCTCCAGAATCCTTGCTCTTTGCAATTCAAGATCTTCTGAATAGAAGAAGTATCTTTGGGCAAGAGGTTGGCGATGTTATTCTGTTATATTGCACACCTCCTTTCTTTTGGAGGCATACCTAGCAGATTTTTTACCCTGGGTAAAACCTTGCTAGAGAGCAGGAAAAGAGAGGGAGAGTAAGGCAAGAGGATCAGGGGAATAGAGAATCAATCTTACATTGCTTAGGGACTCAAAGCTCCTGGCTGCTGTTGCCACAGAGACTTCTGCCTGTTTTTAACTGTTGTTGCAGCACAGATTCCCCGGGGGCTTTTATTCTGGTGTCTTCTCTAAGTTGGCACCTCAACCATGCTCCTGCTTTCTTGATCTCTGTCTCAATATTTGTGAATACAAACCAGGATCATGAGAACTGAGGACCTGCATGAAACCAATAATCAGTATAACTCTATCCTATTTCTGAGGGAGGTCAGTAGCAGCTGCTATAGAAGAAAGTGCAGGAATTTCTCCAGTAGGTAACTGTGAGATAGCCTAACTCTAGAAAAAAAAGTCTTCTAAATTTTATATTAGAAATAAGTTTAAGGTTTTTATATAGCTTCCAGAATTCTTGGGAAGAGTGAGTCATGTTGTTGTTCTTCTCTCTTTCTCTCAGAGTATACTCCTTTGCTGGAACAACCTCTGAATTACTTGCTTTTGTTTTCCCAGACAGCTGAACCACTGGCACACCATCTTGGCCTACACCACGAACCCTTGGGAGCTTTTCTTTTTACCCAGCTGGCTGCTTACCTGTATCTTTGATACTATCTTCCTGTTAGAATGAAGGCTAGTCTCTTGGGGTGTGTCACCATCTGGGCTTCTGTCTTGGCTAAGGGTACTTGGTTTCCTGGATAATACGGAGAGAAAGAGCCTCAACTCACTTTGCCATTCATACCCAGGAGATCTAGTTCTCTGAAAAGCATGTTTTGGGACAATGCAATAATTAGACTATGATCATAAAGGTAAACTAGCAAAGATGAAGTCCCTTTAAATCTCTTAATTTGGGTTTGAGCAGAAATGTTGTCTCTTGTGATTCTAGGAGTTTTCAAGGGATGAGCAAAACAGTTTTGTAATTCAGCAATCTAGTGGCTTATGGAACAATGTGTCTGTCGTAATATATATGACCCACTTTGGGAACATCAACATTTGAATTAAACTCAGCAACTGAAATAATATTAGCTCTGCCTCTCAGTTCTGTAGAATCTGTGGTGAATTGTGTTAAGGATTGCTGCATATTCTCTTCTCAGTGCTGCCTAATTAGGTGTTCTCTTATGCAATTTTTTGAAAGGGAATAACAGTAATGCTCACTTTTTTTCCAAATGTAAATACACTCTTAAATATTTTTTTACATCAGAATACAAGTTTCAGTTTCCAAAAGAACAGCTTTGTGAAAGCATACTTCAGTATAAGGTATACTATATAATAAGGATATACTATAATTTACTCTACTGTACTGTACTATGCTATATTTTTCCTTATATAATAATAAGGATATAATACATTCAATGTTGGGTCCCCATTTTAAGGTAAAAGTAGTATTTTTTATTTTATACTACCTTAGGGTACATGCAAATATTACACTTATAGATTCATAGATGTTAGGGTCAGAAGGGACCTCAATAGATCATCGAGTCCAACCCCCTGCATAAGCAGGAAAGAGTGCTGGGTCTAGATGACCCCAGCTAGATGGTTATCTAACCTTCTCTTGAAGACCCCCAGGATAGGGGAGAGCACCACCTCCCTTGGGAGCCCGTTCCAGACCTTGGCCACTCGAACTGTGAAGAAGTTCTTCCTAATGTCCAATCTAAATCTGCTCTCTGCTAGCTTGTGGCCATTATTTCTTGTAACCCCCAGGGGCGCCTTGGTGAATAAATACTCACCAATTCCCTTCTGTGCCCCCGTGATGAACTTATAGGCAGCCACAAGGTCGCCTTTCAACCTTCTCTTGCGGAAGCTGAAAAGGTCCAGTTTCTCTAGTCTCTCCTCGTAGGGCTTGGTCTGTAGGCCCTTAACCATACCAGTGGCCCTTCTCTGGACCCTCTCCAGGTTATCCGCATCCTTCTTAAAGTGTGGCGCCCAGAATTGCACGCAGTACTCCAACTGCGGTCTGACCAGCCCCGATAGAGGGGAAGTATCACCTCCTTGGACCTATTCGTCATGCATCTGCTGATGCACGATAAAGTGCCATTGGCTTTTTTGATGGCTTCGTCACACTGCCGACTCATGTTCATCTTGGAGTCCACTAGGACTCCCAGATCCCTTTCCATTTCCGTGCCACCCAGCAAGTCATTCCCTAGGCTGTAGGTGTGCTGGACATTTTTCCTCCCTAGGTGCAGCACTTTGCATTTCTCCTTGTTGAACTGCATTCTGTTGTTTTCTGCCCAGAGAACTTAGAACGACTTAACGTTAGTTAGGTCAATCTAAGTGCTGATCTCTACAGATGTTTGGGGAGGTTAGATAGTTCACCTGAGGAGGTGAACTAAGTTGGATCAGTAACATGTTAGCCCTATGTAACAAACATCTGTACATGTTCAGAGCACAGCCTCGCTGCTCACCCCAGTCCCAGGGCTCTGCTCTTTCTACTTCTTACACCCACATTGACCTGGCTATTTTTAGGCCTCTGAGCCCTGGACAGGCAACCCTACAGACCCATCAACCCCCCTCAACCCCCATCAGCCTCTCTGATCCCATCAATCCCCTCCCCATCCTGCATGCCTTCCCTCCCCTCCTCTCCCCTCCCCTCCCCACAACTTACTTTGATTGGGTTCCCAGCACTGTACCGGGCACCGGCAACTGGTTGGCGACCACCCGCAGATGCCACCAGTAGTGTCGGGGGGCAGGTGTGGCAAGTGGTGACCACCCGCAGGCACCACTGGCAGCATCAGCAGCGCTTCTCTTAGGGGGTGCACTGCCAATCTCAGGGGGTGCACATGCACCAGCATGCACCCCCTGTGCATTGCCAATGACAACTGGTTGCAAGACCAAGATCCATGCTTCTTCAAAGTTTTTTCTTAAATGAAAACCATTTCCATTTGATACCTCTGGTGAACTATTCTTTTTAAAGTCTGATCCAGTTCTGAGTCCTTTTTGACTTGTATTTCATTTCATGAAGATTTATTTTTCAGGACTGTATCGGAGATTGGAGAAATAAATTCACTTGAAAGGATGTCGGACTGCTCTCTGAACAGAAAAGGAAGGGAATCAACAGTGTCCCTGCTAGCTTCATATGCAATACTGACTTTATAATAAGTCATTTGAATAGTGTGTAAATCCAGAGATTTTGGAACTGCCTCTTTTGTTAAGCAGTGAGAAGCAAGCTTTCCTTGATGATACTTTTTATTGGACCAACTGTATAATTGGGAGAAATGTTAGACAAGCGCTTGGGCTCAAAAACTTATTAGCTTATCTAATATCTCTCCCAACTAGTCAAATAATAAAAGATCTCATGAAAAAAAAAATTCTCTCGTATTTCCTGGAGCATCCTGGCTACAACACTCCAATCCCTTTTGTTAATTGGCAGTAACAAAATCATAGATTACTCCATGCTGAGACTGAATTTTTCTCTTAGCCCTAAAAGTTGCCCTTCCAGGCATCCTGGCAGGGCAGGGTACAGAAGCATTTACTGCCACCATGTAATGTGCCCATTCTTTACATAGAGTGCACTCTTTCACCAGCATGGAATTTGGAAGGGATGCTACTTTGAGTACTGATACGTTAATACAGGTTTCAGATATTTTAAATGCACAAAAATCAACATGTGCAAGTGTCCCTTGCATATATTGTAACTGTTTCCTTGCAGATCTGTAGGATTTTAAACCTTGTGTGGGGCCTTGAATAAAAACCCCAGCATGTGCCTAGAAATTATATTTGAGCTAGTAAGAGATCTGTTTGCTCTCTTGACCAATATTGTTCTCTGCATAAGCTGTCAAGCTCCTTGGTTCTGGAATTTCTCAATTTCTACAATCTAAATGCATATTAGTGGTTATTATTGTGGGGCCTATCGTGTACTATGTTGTTTTGCATTCTAAAAAATATTTACTTTTTCCTCATGATACTAGTCCCCCCCGCCCCTCAACATTTGCTTCCTATCATAATGGTTTCTTTTCCTTTTTTTGTTTGTATTCTAAAAGTTTCTTCCTTAATTGGGTTGTCTGAGAGAGAGTTTGAGTTAGTCCATAACTCTGGCATTTCTGCACTTCAAATCTTGGCTCTACTTTCAAAATAATTTACTTGATTTAATAAAAAGCCTTTAATAAAAAAAGAAACTGAATGAGACATTTACTACAATGTGAGATCATAGAATCATAGGGCTGGAAGGGACCCTGAAGGATCACCAGGTCCAGCCCCCTGCATGAGCAGGAAAGACATCTGGGGTCAGGTGACCCCAGCCAGGTCACTGTCCAGTCTTCTCTTGAAGATCTCTAGGGTAGATGATTGCTCCACCTCTGGGGCGAGCTTGTTCCATAGTCTGGACAGCCTAGCTGTGAAAAAGTTTTTCCTAATGTTCAGCCTGAAACTATCTTCCAGGAGTTTGTGGCCATTGTTCCTAGTTTTCTCCCAGGGCGCCCTGGTGAACAGTTGTTCACCGAGCCCCTGATGTACGCCTCTGATATAGTGGTAAGCCGCAATCAGGTTTCTTTTCTTTAGGCTGAAGAGTCCGAGATCCCTCAGCCTCTCCTCGTATGACTTGCCATGCAAGTCCCCGATCGTACGGGTGGCTCTTCTCTGGACCCTCTCGAGCTTTAGCACATCCTTGTTGAAGTGCAGTCCCCAGAAGTGGATGCAGTACTCCAGCTGTGGCCACACCAATGTTGAGTAAAGTGGGAGAATCACTTCTTTGGTTTTACTGGAGATGCATCAATTGATGCATGCCAGAGTTGTATTGGCCCTAGCAGCTCCTGCATCACATTGCACAGCTCATATTCATGCTGGGGTCTATTGTTACCCCCGGATACCTTTCATTTGTAGTGCTGGTCAGGTTAGCGATGCCCAGCCTGTAGGTGTGCTGGGGGTTCTTCCTTCCCAGATGCAGCACTTTGTATTTCTCTGCATTGAACCTCATCTGATTCCGTTCTGCCCAACATGCCAGCCTGTCTAGGTCTGCATGTATCTGCAGCCTATCTGTGGGCGTGTCTGCAACACCCCATATCTTGGTGTTGTCCGCAAACTTGGGCAATGGGCTTGTCACCCCCTCATCCAGGCCGTTGATAAAAATATTGAACAGCACTGGGCCAAGTACCAACCCCTGGGGTACGTCGCTGCCCACATCTTGCCAGGACAACACCAATCCATTCATTTGGGCTCTCTGCGTCCTACTCCGCAACTAGTTTCGCACCCACTTGATGGTCCCGCAGTTGAGCCCAATATCTTCCAGTTTTCTGATCAGTACCTCATGAGATGCCAGGTCAAAGGCTTTCTGGAAGTCAAGGTATATGATGTCAACCACTGGGCATAGATAGATATGCACCAGGGTATATATATCCAAGATTCTGTAACTGTATTTTATTGAAAAGAATCAGTGTTTGAACATGCATTTATTCTCTATACAATGCGAGTTAAATGTATTTTCATGCATATATGAAATCAGTCTTGGAAACTATGTGCAGAACTACATAGCTCAGTTCCCTATGTGATTAAAAATAATGAATGGAAAGGCATGCACCAAATGATTATTTAATATTAAAATGTATTATTTCTAAAACAGATTTCATCATGTTTGTCAAAGGCACTTTCCTGCTCTTAGAATTAAGTTCACTGTGGAGATTTGGAAGTGTCAATATGAAGTTAATCTTATAATTAACAATTTGAATAATATTTCACTTTGGCAGCACTTCAGGATCTTCAAGGTCTCAACCATTTCCCTTAACAATCCACTTTGAGAGAGAAGTAAGATTATCTTCACCTTACAAATGAGGAAAGAAAGGTCACTGCTTTGAGGAGTTAAAAGCAAAGATTCCAAATGTTAAAGTAAAAAATCTCTCATGGTTTCACAATGCCATAAAGCCTAGCTAAATGTTACCAGACATAACACATGCACATTTTCATTTTCTCTTGTCTAGCCTGAGGACAAATATCAGAATATTTCAACATAAAAGATTGCTTTTCCATAAATTTAGAAATGCTTGCTAAAGAAGTGGTTAGAATGAAAGTGCCTGCTCAGCTATAACCTGTCTTCATTGAAACATTATATTTTTTATTTTTCACACATCGGAAAGCCTTCTGGGATAAAGTTTGACGACTTGTAAACCTATGAACTTACAGAACAACTTCTCAGAAGAACAGATTATTAGCAAAGAAATATTGCTCTAAAATTAAAAATAGATGTAGAAGTGATGAGAGGGAGAGAGAATATTTAAATTTAAAAAAAACTAGCTTATGAATATATGTTAGTGATTTAAGGCCTATTTTTCAATCAGATGCCTACCATTCTATTAAATTAAATTGCAGTTCTCTTTGTATAATTGGAAAATAATTTGGGCCAAAAATAAATTTGGTTAATACTTAGCTAGATGTGGTTCCTGACCCCAGGTTTTATTGCTGTTGAGGCCAAAAAATACATGAGTTCACTTGAACACTGTTCTAAATAAAGATTGATGGACCTACAAGTAGAAGTTGAAACAACCTTTCTGAAGCCCTCTATGTGAATTAAAATAGCACAGGAGCTATGCCTAAATAATATTATTAAGGTTTTAATATGAAGGCTTTGAAAGTTAGGAAATGCCAACATTAAGGTCACTTGTGCCACCTTCATTTGATCCCCATAGGCTGCTACCTGTGAAAGCTCATGCCTCTCTGAACCAGTTTGTCACTAAGGTATCACACTACCTTACTTCCTGCCTCTTGTGCCTATGTAATTTCCTAGGCTTTTGAGAGAGAGAGAGAGAGAGAGAGAGAGAGTGTGTGTGTGTGTGTGTGTGTGTGTGTGTGTGTGTTCATTCAAAAACCTAGGAAATTACATAGGCACAAGAGGCAGGAAGTAGGATAGTGTGTTACCTTAGTGACAAACTGGTTCAGACACATGAGCTTTCCCAGGTAGCAACCTATGGAAATCAAATGAAGGAGGCACAAATGACCTTAATGCTGGTATCTCCTTACTTTCACTTTTTGTATTTGTTTGTTTATTTCATGGCCAAAGCAGAGAGTTTTCCCAAACTCCGTTCTCATAAATTACTGAACTGTTTTGGATGCAACTTTCTGAACATATTCAGCTTGAACGAAACAGTCACCCTGCCTGGAGAATTTCACCTAATGGCTAGCTTGGAAAAGATGTAAGCAATTGTAAGCAGGGTTATAATGAGAAGTGCACAAAAGCCTGAGAGTTAGCAGCCCCACTTATGATGTGGCAACATGTGGCAATGAATATAGCATAGCATCTGGAGTTAGGATATATAGGTTCTTTTTCCTGGCTGTGCTGTTATATCATTGTGCGTTTTGGGGAAATTCAGCATTTCTTCCTCAGTTTCTCTGGTTTAACAGCTGGAAAAGACTATTTAGTCAACATTGATTAGTACCAGTATTTTCACTGTTGTGGATAAAAGGTTGTATATGCTCCAATTCCTAATAATTTTTTTAATGAATAAAAAGCGAGTTAAAATGGAGTCATGATAAAATTAAACCACAAAAGACATTAAAAAGAAATAGTAGGCTGTATCAAAATAGAGATGGTTTCCTACTGAGGTCTAGGAAAAACATTTCAAGCCACTTAAATACTTAACATTACTCCACACAGCAACAATGCTTTCCTTTGAAAGCACTGTATTTTAAGAGAAAAATATCCTAGTTCTCATGGTAGTTAATCCAACCTCTGTTTGATGAGTTTTCCAACATTTCTGTTCTCTGTAGTAAAATTCAGTACTGCACGTTCTGAACTCCTGAAAACCTATGTATGCTGCCATCTGTGTGAGCTGCCATATGTTTCTTTGGTCTGTTACAGCCAGAAACTGTAAATGTCCTTTCACTGAATTATAGGTAGCAATAGAAGCCTCTCTATCTCAGTATCAAGATAGTATTTGTTTTGGAGAGCCTTTGATTGGAGTTGTACACATTTTAACATATGCTATGTATAGAATTTGAAAGTAGCCTTCCTGTAATTTGTCTGCCTCATTTACTGCAAGAAAAAAGGTCTTGTAGTTCAGACTGCGGGTGATGTTTTTAATATTTTTCATGTAATACTTCTGCCTTTTAAAGTGGAATATTGACAAGGTTCTACGACACCTGAGTAAAGTTAAACATCTTTTTGTTCCACCCCAAAGATTCTTCAAGAGCCCTTCCGATTATTTATTTATTTTTAACTTTTGTGCATATGTGATCTGAGCAGGAGAAAGAGACAAATGAGACCTTGGAGGCCCAGTCAGACAATTTGTTCAACACACACCTGCTTTTAGTTTGGTAACCTTACCAATAGATGCTGAAAGTCATTTCTGCCTTGCATTCTTACTATGTATTTTTATGTATACAATTTTCTTGTGTCTGTTTCTAAAGTAACTAATTATGTGGCTCTGCCATTCACATGGTTATGAGGTCTCTGTGTGCATTTATAATCTACATTCATGGGTCTGCAAATAGAAGTAATTAAAAAAATAGCTTTCACTAGGTAGTTTTTAGTGTAAGGATTAAAAGCTCAGAGTAAACTCAAATAGGCAGTTCCCAGGGGCTATTTTTAGTTTCTCGTATGGGAAGAATGTCAAAAAATAGACCAGCACTGTGACTTTGGATTTAGTGTACATAATACTTCTAAAGCTGGTTGACAAGAGTGTGGACATGCCTATGTGCCACTCTACTTAAGTAATACATTTCCTGTACATTCATTAACAGGGTTCCAGGGCACAGTTACTGTAGGTTTCAATTTTTTCAGCTTTTAACCTGCTGGTACAATCTGTCTTTATTCTAATATAGTAGTTTCAGTTTTTCTTGGTACTTGCTATTTTGAAAAACTTTTGGGTCTTTGCATTTTCCAGTGAGGAGGGTTTCATTAAGTCATAAGCCTATATCAGGACTTGTATTGTTAGGTCTGTTTCTTACATGATAACAGACCTTTTGCATTTCAAATTGTGACCACCCACCTTTTCTAAAGAGGTAGAAAACATCAGCAGCAGCTTCGAGTGTTTGTATGCGAGTTTGTTGCACCTGTGAAAATGTCAGGTATAGAGCATGGAAATATAGCTACAGTATTTTCCCCTCCAGTACTGCACATTTAGCATATAAAATGCAGACCCATTCACTTTAATTAAATTTCTAAACTTATTGAAAGTTTTTTGAAGTCATTATTGAAAAAATTTTCATTTTATTTCACTGCCACGTAAACATCCGTTGAGGGTCATTTGTTGTTCAAGACCGGTCTCACTGGTCTTTCTTTTTAATTAAAGAGAAAGTGTCACTCTGTCTAAAACAAAATGAATCCAGCTTCAAAAGTTGCACACTGGGTAATATCCTCACATTGGTGTGGGCCTGTTAACTTTCTTGTGTCAGGAAGAACTAGGGATGTAAATCAGCGTTTCACAACTGGTATGCCGCGGCATTTTAGGCTGGCACCACACCCTCTGCCTGCTGTTGCTGTGGACACAGACAGACAGGGAGCATGGCTCTAACCAGGCAGGGGGCATGGCTCCAGCCCAAAATGCCATCCAGCTGACCATGTGCACCCCCCAACCACCTCCCCCACGTCTGTTGTGTTGTGGTGCTTTTTTATTTAGGTAAGTGTGCCATGGGGCAAAAAAAGTTGGGAAACGCTGATGTGTAAATATCATTGTAAAAAATATTCATTTAACCTCCTCTAATTATACCGGTTAAACAGTTGACCCCAGTAGCTCATACATAGTTTAATGACTTCCAGTAGGAATGGCCCTTGACCTAGCCCCTTATTTTTACCGTGTGCCTGGCACTGTGCAGGCCCCAGGCCGCTGGTGGGGAGCCACTAGTAGTGGGTGGCGAGTGCAGCTGAGCCACTAAGAGGCACCAGCCAGCTGTGGCTTTCCTTCACCCTCCTGTGCAAGAGCTGGTGCTGGAGAGGGAGCCAGAGCTGTGGACCTTTTCTGTCCCCAGATCTTGCAGCCATGGAGAGGGAGGTGTTGGGCCCCCCCCCCACAGGGGTCAGGTAGGGCCTTCCTGCCACAGCAGCAAGACTCCCGGCCCTGCAGTGGATCTGCCTGACCCCCCTACAGAGGCAGGGCCCAGGCAGGGTGATGAGCTCCCTGTGCTTCCTACCATGCTTGCTGTTGTGGTCTGGACCTGCAAGGCTTCTCCGCACTGCTTGGCTTGGTACTCCCCCGCTAACCCCAGGGAAAAGGAGATCATATCCCAGCAGGGCAGCCTCTGCCAGGCGTGCTGTGTCCTTCCCCCTCCCTCTTGTGGTGCTGGGGCTGTGCAGAGCTTGGTCCAGCCCTGAGGTGGGGCTGAGTGCATGGCTGGCTCGGCCTGGAGGTGCTGCAACAGCTGGAGCAGGTGTCACTGGGTCTGAGTTGTTGCCGCTGGTCTCTTGTACAATGACTGCAGCCCCAGGGCTATCCTGAGGGATGGCGATTATAGCAGCTTCACTGCTGCAGCCCTAATGCTCCCCCTGGTATCCCTGCTGTGCTGCCACCCTCAGAAATGCCCTGGGGCCACACTTGCTATGCAGGGGGCCAGCAGTGACCCCGTACACCTGGCACCACCTGCTCCAGCTGCCACAGCATCTCCTTGGGCTAAGCCACACACACTTTCAGCTCTGCCTGAGGGCTGGGCCAGGCCCCATGCAGACCCAGTGCCATGGAAAAAAGGGTGGGGCTGCAGTATACCTGCCAGAGGTCACCCCATTGGGACTGGACCTCCCCTTCCCCCCCGAGGTGAGCTGGGGAGGGCCCAGCAGCAAAGAGGAACCTTCCAGGTCCAGGCCACAGTGGCACAAGCATGGCAGGAGGCACAGGGGGCCTGTTGCCATGCTCGGGCCTTACCACTGCAGGAGGGCTTGCTGCTGTGGTGGGAAGGCCCAGCCCTGCTAGGGTGGCAGAATCCAGGCACAGGAGAGATCTGCAGCCCTGGCTCCATCCACATCCTCAGCCCCTGCCCGTGAAGACAAGGGGAAGCCACAGCTCTAACTAGGCAGTGGCCCCTAGTGGTTCAGCCATGCTCGCTATGTCCCACCCACGGCTCCCCATTCAGCGGCCAGTGGTCTGTGTAGAGCCAAGGGCATGATGAAATCATAAGGAGCTGGGGCCTTTCATGCTGGAGGTCACTAAACAATTAATGGTAAGTGGTAAATGGTATAAATATAATTGTCATTTAACTGTTTATATCCCTAGGAAGAAACTATTCAAAATCAGAGGGCAAGTTAGACAAACACTTGCTAGATGCTGTCTTGAGATTTTTTCCAGCCCCACATTCTGTGATTCAAATGTAATCACATTACTCCACATGCTCCCTAAGTGGAGGGAGATGAGGGGAACTACCTGGGATGCCCCTGGCAGGGAGGAGGGAACACAAAAAGTGGTTGCTGCCAGCAGCTGCCTGTTTGTGTTTGTTATCATGAACCAAAGTTGCTGTTTCTTCCTTGCCCCAGGCACCCGGTTGTGTCCCTACATTCTTAGCTGCATAAAAATATTCAAACACTCAGTATTTTCATGAACTCAGTATTTCAATATTTTAAGTTGGTAGTATGGTCCATGCCTTTCTGTGCCTGACCCATTTTCCATTGTGTTATAACCTCGTAAGATAAAATGTACATGTGCCTCAATTGATTTGGTAGAATCTGATACAGTCTGATGGGCATCAGGGCCAAGATAACCCTGCTGTGGATCTATTGCACTAATCTGATGGGAAAAATCTTTTCATTCATTTGAAAAATACAGAAATAGAGCGCCTCCTCACCCAACTAAATACACACCTTTGTTAGAGGACCTGGGATTAAAAGTGCTTCAGACTGCATTTCTTTTACAGAGATTCTATACTTAAAACCAAATGTCCTGGAAATGCTGACAAATAAATGATTAATAGATCCTTTCTCAGTCCTTTCTTAGGGCCTTATTCCACGTTGCACTTTAAGCTGCTTAAATGTTGATCAGTGTTAGGGCTAGCTCAAGTGTAGAGCAGTTGCACCTTTAGGCTAAAAGCAGCTTCCACCTGCTAAATATCCCCCATCTGCACAGCTGTGAGTTGCCACTACAGGGTTGGTGAGTGTGGTATGTGAGAGCTGGAGAAGGGGGTGGGGTGGGAGGGGAGCCACAGGAACATGCAGCTGGGAGGTGGAGAGTTAATAGAATGGGGTGGGTAATAACATGGGAGGTAAAAAGGAAATGGGGATTGGGGAAGTCAGCCACTGAAGGATAAAATAAACAGAATGTAAAAAGAAATAAAGAAGAAGTTAACTAAAAAAGAATGTAATGTTTTAATAAATTGGGATTTGGGATTAGAGTGTGGGGGGTGCTGGTTGTGCTTCTGGGGCTGGCTGGGAGGTGGGAGTGATGAGGGAAGGCATGTTTGGGGGAGCTACTGCCCCTGCCCCAGGAAGGAAGCCCCAGCTCATGGGAACCCAATTCAGGCCTCTATCGTGTTGCTCCCCCCACCCATCAGATCCCACTCCTGCACCCATCCATGCCCTGTGACTTGGGTAGCTGGCATTTACTCTGCAGACTGTTTGCATGGGATCAGGACAGTCACATCCTGGGGGCAGGAGGTGAGTTGGCTTGGTGCCAGAGCTGCCTTTGAGTTCAGAGGAAGAAAGTTTGTTCACATTGAACAAGAGGGTGGGGGACAGGACACTGCATCCTGGGATGCTGTAGGAGAGCAACATGGTCAGCTCATCTGTGAGGAGTCGCCACACATTAATGGAACAGGAGCTGGGTAACACGGATCAGAGAGAAACCTGCCCTGGAGTGTTAACTTTAAGCTGCCTAAAGTGTGCTTAAAACTAGTTTCAGGTGTTAATGTATGGGCAATCCAGGAGTTAAGAACTCCAGGATCCACCTAAAATTAATGTGTAATGAGGCCCTTAGTTATTGGAAATTTAGATAATATCTGCAAGGCGGAGAGGAATTCACAACAGCAGCTCTACATTCAGTGTGCCACTGACTGATACTCCTAGGCAGGGCTGTTCCTAGGGGCACACAGATCGGGACAACTGCTTTGTGGGGCCCCATGGAGCTGGGTGGAGCAGTGGCTGGGTGGAGCGGTGGCTCCACGTCCAGCCATTGGCTCCCCCGCTGCCTGCCTGCTGACACTGCTGCTGATGGTGGCGGCAGCTTCTTGGGGTCTGGGGCCCATGGGATCGGAGCAGGGGCAGGGCCCCGCATGGGTTGACTTGTACCAGGCCCCGCACCCTGCTCAGGTCACCTCTGCTCCTAGATTTCCATGATCCAGTGATTGGCTTGTTCTAACAGCTGGAGGAGCAGGTTTCCACCTTTTCCTCTTATTCCTGTTGTACTGTTTAAACACACATGCACACACATGGAGGAGATATGCTGGTGATTCCAGTCACAATTCTGGATCAAGTCTCAGGCATCTGTGAAAGACTTCACTGTCTTAATTTGTTACCCCTACAATCCTGTACTGAAATAATCCTAAGTGATTTGAAAGTCATTTTTCCTTCTATTACTAGACACTGATTCAATGCAGTATACAAAGTCAGGCCAGGGTCTTGAAAGAGATAAGTTGTGAGGCTAGGACTGTGTTCCTTTTAGCAGAGCTGGATATCAGAGAGCCTGTTTACTTTCCAAAACCCTCTGAAGTGCTGATGCCTCCTGTTGAACATGCACAGTATGTGTATCATTTGCATTTTATAAACAGTGCAGGAATTTCAAGGATGCTGACAAAGAAGTTGCACTCCAAAAATTAGTGAGTGGCTAAGCACAATCACAGAATAACTCTGAATTATGAGGCAGAGGATAGTATTTTAATACATAGAGACCTTTTAAATACTTTTCATTTTATTTAAATACTTTTCATTAAAATACTTTTTTACTTTTCTCTTTTCCCAAATGTAAAAAAGTATATATCTAAAAAAATTGCTTTGGTTTTAATGCTGAGTGGTAAAGAAAAGAAATAGCCTTGTGCTGACTGGCAAAGAGAAGAAATAGCTCGGCTTTGAGTCTGATGCCCTGTTCCTTCCTCTCCCCTGCCCCCATCCTGAAGCAACCTACATTTCTTGGCTCTGTTCAGCTATTAGTCTGTTAGAGCTGTGACGTAAATGACTCGCAGCAAGTGACCCCTGTGGCAAACCTGTAAAACATTATACAGCATGAATAAGAACTTTCTTATTAAGCTTGCAGCTGGCTAGATGCAGACATATGGCAGTGAGGATGTTTTGGAAGAAAGGTACTGCTTGACAAAGAACCCAGTCTCTTGAATAAGGGTTTATACTGGCACTTTGCTGTGTTTATAATACCATATCCTGGGGTATAGTTTTCTTTTAATTTTTTATATTGTTATTTCACTTTTTAAACCTAATAATTTCTTAAATTAAGGAGATGGAGAAGCTGAAAGTTGATATTGATATTATTTTTTCGCAGGTTTCTGAGACTGGTGCTATTCTGCTGTGTGAGATGTTTTGGAATCCTAGGCTCAAATGTACTTAATACATTAAGTGAAGTAAATTTGTCAGGACCATCTGTGTCTTTTATGAGCAAGATATTTTTATTTTTTCAAAACACTTCCCAGAAGAGACATCATGTTGACTAGATTTTTTATATGTAGATCTTTGTGCTTCTCTTTCCCCCCTTTTAGATGTTAGGTGACTGTCACTGGCATTGGAAACACACAGGTTCTGGCATTTCCAAAGGAGGATCCTACATGTAGGAAAAGAGACTTCCTTGATTCCTCAACTTTACATAAATAATGATAGCCTTCAATCAGTCAATGATGAGGTGCACCTTTACCCTGCCTTCCGCCTGACTTCAGACTAACACGGCTAATTACCTCTCTCATCTCATCTTGCATCAGAGTATAGTGAGACCACAGATGAATGAAGTGAATCAGAGATGAATAAACTTTCTTGAGTAACAGCTCATTTTATCAGAGCATATCACCAAAACCTTTGCATCTCAGCTTCAGTTAAACTATAAGGTGTATTGCTACACTGTGTGCTTCCTAAATTTGTGTCAAATCCAATGAGGATTCTGCAAAATTAGTGCTTTTCAAATGCTTTAACTTCCTCAGAGAATACAAATGGTGCATTAAATATGCACTTCTACTGGTAGCCATGTCTGCTTGGTAAATTTAACCATATCTCAGAGTGGTATCCTCAAGTACACTGCACTACACCAGGTGGGCTGTTTTCAAGACCAGAAACAATGACAGCCACATCCATGTAGACCATTTGGCAGGCTGATGAGCATGGATGTGTGACGGTTCTAGCTAGCTTGCCAAAAGGCCACACACGTGTGGCCACACAGTTCATGATTTGGGAGACAGCCACCTTCTCTGTATACAAAGGGAGGTCTTTGGGTATAACTTCTATTATCACTTGTTCTTATTTTTAATGAAGCAGCCCTTGAGAGCCCCTGTTACAGCTCAGTACCCTGTTGTGCTCAGGGCTATACAGATCCAGAACAATGCAGTCCTTTCGCTGCCCCAAGAGGTCATAGCCTATGTTAACTTTTTGCTTGAGGGCTATGTTAACTGTGATTGCTTTAAAGAAATTCCTACCCTGCATGATATTCAGCACCTTGCAGAAGCAGGTCCTTGTTACATGGGATTTCATGTTTTAAATACAGTAAATTGTTTCTGTTATAGTTCTCGGCCATTTCATTCACTAACCAACAAGCTCTTCAGCTGACGAAGGCTGAGTTGCTAGTGCTGAAGACTGCCCTTTCTGCGCTATTAAAATTCTGAGCTTCAGTAACATATTACCATATTTAATTACATACTTTTTGCACCCAGTTCCCATAGAATCAGTCCTCCAAAACTGGAGTGTGGGTCTTAAGTGTGAAAGCTGATCTTTCTTTGCTGGAATAGAAGCATGCCACACTGGCTGCCAAATTGGCTGCCACTTCTCTATGGCCATCAGTCAGAAAGGAGAAAGGCCAGTGTTAACCCTTTCGCAGCTGCTAAGGCATTTGCAGTAACTATTTGTAGAGCACTGTAGCTCAAGGCAAGTGAGCTGCTGCATGTAGTCTGTAGTAAGAAGGCTTGTGATGCAGAAACACACACTGTAATCTTTACAGGAACTTGTATAAAATATACTATTCACAGAAACCAAGTAGCAGTCTTGCTACTGCTCTTGCAAGGGTCTGTGAGTATCCTCATTGTTCTCCTGCCCCACCAGGAAGTTCCTGTTGCTTCAGCCAGACCCTGTTTTGGGTTGCCACACTGTCTTACAGGGTTGGCCATAATTCTGAAAAAATCATTTTCTTTTTCTTTTCTGCATTCTGCCTTCCCAAAACAGGGTGTATGTTTTATTTGTACCTGTGTAGTATGTAAGTAAGTAAATATCAGGGTATGTTCAGAAAGATAGCAGGGTGGCATTGTAGGGCTTTTATAGATGTGCTCTGGGGGATGTGTGTGGCAGGGGGGCTTTAATTAGAGCAGCTCCAGAGAACC